>NC_082723.1:74798991-74813991 GCF_030144855.1 Hypanus sabinus | reverse complement strand
GATCCAGAGATAAGAATGTTTTTGCTGCAATAAGAACGCTTGTTCAGTGGTTCCAGCTCTTTGCCCATATCTGTGAGTTCAGTTGTAGTCTTTGCTCGTTGATTTGGGAATTCGATTTAAAGGGTATCCGTCCCGAACACGAACCCCCGTCACTATTAACTTCTTTCCGCGATACCGTATCACAGCATCTGGGAACGTTAGCCCGTTTCAGTGTGACTGTAAAAGGAAGATCCTATCAATTAGCGATGCAGTATTTTCCATTTCTATCGAGCAGGTGGGAAGCCCCACCCCTCACCTCAGGATGAGGTTCAAACTCAGCGACTGCCTGCCTGAATATTGATAGGGTTGACTTGGTCAAAACACAATCAAGACTTCAACTCACCCAAAATGCTGAGTTGCTCCAGCATTTTGTGTGTTGCTCTGGATTTCCAGCATCTGCAGATTTCCTTGTGTTTATGATTTCAGCTGGCCAGTGAGATGGAAGAAGTTGGACAGTGTTGGGAAAGGAGGCAGGGTGGACTGAATGGCCGCCCTCAACAGTATTATGGAGAAAGAGCCACTGGGAAAGACCAGACTGAGGGCTGGCAGCGTGAAGCTGTGCAGTGTGTCGGGTTAAAGAGTGGAGTGTTCTGCTAGGGTAGTCCCTCTGTGATTCCCAATCCCGGTGTCAGCTGTAGAGATTGATTAGTGACTGGTACCATTTGCAGAAACCAGCCATGGAGATTTAACATCCGTGCAATATTTCTCAACAAATTTGCACTTTTTGCACATTCCACACATCTGCATCTTTGTCTGTACTGCATCCTGCAATCTGATCTGGCTTTGTGTGTGTGGATCTCTCTCTGTCCTGTTCACTGATCTGACTATAAGTGGAGAGAGTGAGCAGCTTCAGGTTCCTGTGTGTCAAGACCTCTGAGGATCTAACCTGGTCCCAACCTATCGATGTAGTCGTAAAGAAGGCAGGACAGTGGCTATACTTCATTAGGAGTTTGAAGAGATTTGGCATGTCAACAAATACACTCAAAAACTTCTGTAATTGTACCGTGGAGTGCATTCTGACAGGCTGCATCACTGTCTGGTATGGAGGGGCTACTGCACAGGACTGAAAGAAGCTGCAGAGGGCTGTAAATCTAGTCAGCTCCATCTTGGGTACTAGCCTACAAAGTACCCAGGGCATCTTTGGGGAGCGGTGTCTCAGAAAGGCAGAGCTCTCACTGTTACCATCAGGTAGGAGGTACAGAAGCCAGAAGGCACACACTCAGCGATTCAGGAACAGCTTCTTCCCCTCTGTCATTCGATTACTAAATGGACTTTGAACACTACCTCATTTTTTAATATACAGTTTTTCTGTTTTTGTATGTTTTTTTAAAATCTATTCAATATAAATAATTGATTTACTTGTTTATTTATTATTATTTTACTTATTTTATTTATTATATATATTTTTTCTCTGCTATATTATGCATTCCATTGAACTGCTGCTGCTAAGTTAACAAATTTCATGTCACATGCTGGTGATAATAAACCTGATTCTGATTCTGAGTGTGTGTCTGTATTGTTTTGTGATCTGACACTGTGTGTGTGTGGTGTATATGTGTCTGTGGGTGTCTCCCCCCCTCGCTCTCTCTGTATCACTGACTGATCTGACTATATCTGCCTCTCTCTCTCTCTTTCTCTGTACCACTCAGTGATCTGTCTGTGTGTGTGTATGTATCTCTCTTTCTCTCACTCTCTCGCTGTTTTGCTCACTCATACTCACACTGAGTGAGTGTGTGTGTGTGTGTGTGTCTGTGTGTGTGTGTGTTTGTGTGTGTGTAAGTGTGAGTGTTTGTGTGTGTGTGAGTGAGAGTGAATGAGTGTGAGTGTGTGTGTCTATGTGTGTGTGAGTGAGAGTGAGTGTGTGTCTATGTGTGAGTGAGAGTGAGTGTGTGTCTGTGTGTGAGTGAGAGTGTGTGTGTGTCTGTGTGTGTGTGACTGAGTGTGTGTTTGTGTGTGTGTGAGTGTGAGTGTGTGTGTCTATGTGTGTGTGAGTGAGAGTGAGTGTGTGTCTATGTGTGAGTGAGAGTGAGTGTGAGTGTCTGTGTGTGAGTGAGAGTGAGTGTTTGTGTATGTTTGTGTGTGAGTGAGAGTGAGAGTGAGTGTGTGTGTGAGTGTGAGTGTCTGTGTGTATGTTTGTGTGTGAGTGAGAGTGAGTGTGAGTGTGAGTGTCTGTGTGTATGTTTGTGTGAGTGAGAGTGAGTGTGAGTGTGCGTGTGTGTCTATGTGTGTGTGAGTGAGAGTGAGTGTGTGTCTATGTGTGAGTGAGAGTGAGTGTGAGTGTCTGTGTGTGAGTGAGAGTGAGTGTTTGTGTATGTTTGTGTGTGAGTGAGAGTGAGAGTGAGTGTGTGTGTGAGTGTGAGTGTCTGTGTGTATGTTTGTGTGTGAGTGAGAGTGAGTGTGAGTGTGAGTGTCTGTGTGTATGTTTGTGTGAGTGAGAGTGAGTGTGAGTGTGCGTGTGTGTCTATGTGTGTGTGAGTGAGAGTGAGTGTGAGTGTGTGTGTCTGTGTGAGAGTGAGTGAGTGTGTGTGTGTGAGAGAGAGAGTGAGTGTGTGTGTGTGTGAGTGTGAGTGTGTGAGTGTGAGTGTGTGAGTGTGTATGAGTGTGTGTGTGTGTGTGTGTGTGGGTCCTGTGGCTCTTGTAACTTCTTCCTGATGGCAGCAATGAGTACAGAGTATGTCCTGTACGAATTTGAAGTTATAAATTTAGCATTCGTCTGAAATTGGCTAGAACGTAAATGATTTTGAAAGAAAAGCGCAGCAAAGGAATGTCAACTGCACATTGAGGTAAGAGGTCTGACTGTTATGAATCTATTTTAAACATGCCATTTCAGAGCAACACACACAAAATGCTGGAGGAACTCAGTAGGCAGACAACACCTAAGGAGAGGAATAAACAGTCAACGTGACCCTTAATCAGCACCGAACCTCAGCCTGAAACATCGTCTGTTCATTCATTTCCATAGATGCTGCCTGACGTGCTGAGTTCCTTCAGCCTTTTGTGTGAGTTACTCTGGATTTCCAGCTGATTTCACATCACCTTCTAATTATCCTCCTTTCCCTCTCCCTACTTTTTATTCTGGCATCTTCATCATTCCTTTTGAGTCCTGATGAATGGTCTCACCCCGAAACATTGACTGTTTATTCATTTCCACAGATGCTGCCTGACCTACTGATTTCCTCCATTGTTTGTGTGTTGTTCTGGATTTCCAGCATCTGTAGAATCTCTTGTGTTTAAGCTATGCCAATTAAATTCATGGAAAATAAATCTCACCACAGAATTACAGTAAGCAGGGGGCTTCCTCCTGGTAAATGACTCCAAGCTTATCGCATTTACTTAGTGAGCATTCCAGCGCTTCGACAGACGGAGGTGGTATTGTTTATTCAGTGGATGTAACAAAAATGGACAATTCAGAGCTTGCAGCAGAGACGGGTTAAAGATTACAGACTGCAATGAAGCTCCTTTCTGGTACAGAGCTCACAGAGTGAAGTGTTGTACATTTGCGGTGTGAACCATCAACGTCCACGATATGCGAGCCAGGGCAGGCGATATGGAGAGCAAGATGTTGCCCCACAGCAGACTCCCCTCTCCACACAGCTGATAAATCCAAAGGAATGGCAAAGTTGCCAGTCAGCATTGAACTCAACATAGGACAGCATCAGGGACTCCATTTTTCCCTCGAGGGTTACTCCCAAGGCCTTCCCCATGAGTGGGTGTAGCCACAGGGTAGCAGAGTTTGAGATCAGAGTTTGATCAGCCCCATCAGCCTGAAGCGACTGGTTTTAAGGAGCCAGTAACCCACCTTTGTTCCTTCTCTGTCAGTAGGAACAGTTCTGCCAGGCCAAACAAGAAGGTTAAGAGCTGGACCTGGTTGTCTCAGGCTATTTGAGGCAAATGTCATTGGGAGCATTTAATAGGTACTGGGAGCTTCCCGCTACCTCCTTCGGCTATACCAACTTTAAGGAACATTAAGGAAACTATGCACATGCTAATAATAAAAACAGCAACATTTGAAAACAATGGAATGGTGGAAAGATTTGTGACTTCAAGATCACATCAGTGAACAATGTAACCAGCGGTGACGTCCTGTTGGCATCTCACGGAATGACTTCTCCTTTTATATGTGGTTCTATGACGAAGCTGTGTGAAATAGAACCTGTGATTTACACTCTGACGTTGTGTTTTTGCACCGATTGAACAATCTGGCACTTCACTGTGTCTGATGGAGCTCAATGAGGTTTAGAATGGAGTGTGTGGCCTGGAGACCTTGGAGCGTGGAGAGAGGGCATCGACTCCATTGCTTCCCTCCGATTGAGGCATCGAGTGTGTCAGCTTGTGATCGACTCCATTGCTTCTCTCCAATTGAGGCATCGAGTGTGTCAGCTTGTGATCGACTCCATTGCTTCACTCCGATTGAGGCATCGAGTGTGTGAGCCCATGATCGACTCCATTGCTACTCTCCGATTGAGGCATCGAGTGTGTCAGCTTGCGATTGACTCCATTGCTTGTCTCTGATTGAGGCGTTGAGCGAGGCTGAAGTTGACGAGTATGGGCGGGTGTTCAGCACTGTCTTTTGATCGGTATCCCTCTCCCTCTCTCTAGCTGCTGTCTGAGGAAAGTGCAGGATTGACCGGTGAGGCTGTGGACTTCGTTTCGGGGGACTTTGAGGTTCATGTTGAGTGTGTTCTCGGATTCTGGTTCCTCTTTTTCTCGCTGACTGAGCGGTTTGACCGATGTGGACTGAGGCGCTTCAGTGAAGAATGGCTCTGAAGCCTACAGTGTCTAGCAGTGTGGCTCCAAGCTGAACAGCCCTGAGCTCCGGTTTGGGCTGGTTTGGTCCGGTTTGGGCCGGTTTGGTCCGGTTTGGTCTGGTTTGGTCCGGTTTGGTCTGGTTTGGTCCGGTTTGGGCCGGTTTGGTCTGGTTTGGGCCAGTTTGCTCCGGTTGGGCCGGTTTGGTCTGGTTTGGTCCGGTTTGGTCTGGTTTGGTCTGGTTTGGGCCGGTTTGGTCCGGTTTGGTCTGGTTTGGTCCGGCTTAGGCCGGTTTGGTCTGGTTTAGGCCAGTTTGCTCCGGTTGGGCCGGTTTGGTTTGGCTTGGTCCGGTTTGGTCCGGTTTGGTCTGGTTTGGGCTGGTATTCTATGCGATGTTCGCTCACTTTTTGCTGTTTGTGCCATTTGTACTTTTTTCAAATGTTGGGTATTTGATTTTTTCTTGATCAGGTTCCATGGTGTTTGTTTCGTGGCTGCCTGCAGGAGGAACATATTCAGAGTTGTATTCTGTATACGTACTTTGACAATAAATGTACTTTGCATCTTTGAATCTTCGAACTTTATTGCCCTCGAGGCAGTGTAAATGAAATGCTAAATGGTCAATGCAGATGAAGTGCTAAAGGTCTGACAACAGCGGGGGAAAAGTTGTTCTTGGGTGGTTGTCTGGGCTTTCAAGCACCTGTATCTTCTCCAGGAAGGTAGAAAAGAGACAAGGCGACAGGCATCCTGACTGTAATACTAGCATTCCTAGACCAATGCACGTGAAGGGAGTCTGGATAGAAGGAAGGGATGAGGCTATGATCAGTGCTCAGCCATTCTGAATCCCAGTGATGAAGTGGCAGTCGTGACTCTATACCCTCCTGCCCCCCACTCCCATTTTCTGAGCTGCCAGGGTCAAAGTGGTGGTGAGGAAAGTTAGTAACTTTATTAAAGAAGATCTCCCTCCCTTCCCCTGCACAACAACGTCAATTAGCCAACACACAACTAGCATCTGACCTGATGGCTTCCAAAAGCACATCTCACCTGTGCCCACGTTCCTGGAGAATTGCTCAGCTTCCTTCGGTGGCAGGGTGGAGATGCGTCTGTACCAAACGAGGTGTAAGGCACTCCTTCCCTCAACTAGTGTGTAGCTCACCCTTAGCCAAGGTGTAGCACCCACTTAGCACCCCCCACCCAGATCAGGGTTCTGTGAAGCCATAGGAACAGATGATGCATGGTTGTATGAGTAGCTGGTATGTATCATAAGTCCTGATTAATTGACTCTGATGCCAGGCAGACAATCTCTGAAGAGTACTGATAACGGCTGGGGTCACCTTTCTTGTAAAGATACTGCCCAGAAGCAGGCAATGGCAAACCACTTCTGTAGAAAAATTTGCCCAGAATAATCATGGTCATTGAGACCATGATTGCCCACATCATACAACATGGCACATAATGATGATGATGACCTCAATAATGTTATTAGCAAGAAGAAGAGAGTTTTTAACCTTCACAGGTGCTGAACACCACCCGCATTCTCCTTTGGGAGCAAGAATCCAATATACTTTGTTCTGATCTGTCTCAGCACGCCAGCCAGAACTCCTTCTTCCTGGCACTAACCTTATTTTGATTTCGAGGAATGTATGTGCACAAATATGTCGACTCCCTGACTCTGATGTTCTGGAAGCAGAGCCAAAAACTGCAGATGCTGCAGGCGTGAAGAAAAACACTTCCAGAAAACCCCTGCAGGCCAGGCAGCATCTGCAGAGAGGGAAACGGGGAGTTAACGTTTTGGGCCAAGGATTTGTTATCCGTGAGAAATGGGAAGGATACTGCCCTCACTGAGGTGTTGTAACATCAACTATCCAGCCAGCCAAACCCCATTCAGAGATGACATGAGAGTCAGGAATAGAGTCGTGGCTCCTTGGGTTTACTACAGGCTCAATGGCATTGTGAGTAAGGAGTGAAACAGACAAATAACATTGCTCCATTCACACAAGCAAATAAACGCAGATAAGTAAGAACTTCCTGCAGGTAAATATAAGATTCCAACTAGTAAATGCTATAGGTAAATAGTATGAGTAAACCTTAAGTATCTATGTTAGTATCTAATAAACTCAAAAATAACATTCTATTTTAGCAAAATCTTAGATTAATCTTTAGATTAACTTCTAAACAATATAACATCTTTTTGCAAGCAATGCTTCTGCTGTGGTAACAAAGGATGGCTTTAGAGTCATAGAGTTATAGAGAAATACAGCATAGAAACAGGCCCTTCAACCATCTAGTCTGTGCTGAACCATTGAAACTGCCTATTCCCACTGATCTGCACTGTGTCCATAGTCCACCAAACCCCTACGATCCATATACCCATCCACACTTCTCTTCAATGTTGAAATTGAACTCGCGTACACCACTTGTGCTGCCAGTTTGTTCTGCCCTCTCATGACCCTCTGAGTGAGGAAGCTTCCCCTCATGTTCCCTTTAACCTTCTCACCTTTCACCCTTAAACCATGACCTCTCATTGTACTCCCAACCAATGTGAGTAGAAAAAGCCTGCTTGTATTTATCCTATCTATACCCCTCATAATTTTGTATTGCTCTGTCAAATCTCCTCTCAATCTTCCAGATCCTCCAGATCCGGCAACATTCTTGTAAATTTTCTCTGCACTTTCAACCTTGCTGACATCTTTCCTGTCGGTTGGTGATCAAAACTGCAGACAATACTCCAAATTAGGCCTCACCAACATCTTATAGAACTTCAACTTAACATCCCGTCTCCTGTAATCAGTATATTGATTGATGAAGGCCAATGTGCCAAAAGCTTTCTTTATCAACCTATGACTCCACTTTTGAAGAAAGACGGATTTGTACTCCCAGAGGTCTTCGTTCTTCCACACTCCTCAGTTCTCTACCATTCACTGTGCAAGACCTTCCCTGGAAGTGCAAAACCTCGCACTTATTTACGTTAAATTCCACCTTCCATTGTTCAGTCCAGCTGACGAAAATCCCTTTGCAAGCCATGATAGGTTCCTTGCTGTTCACTACACCCCAATCTTTGTGCCATCCACAAATCCGCTGATCCAGTTAACCACATTATCATCCAGATCATTGATACAGATGACAAGCAACAATGGACCCATTGCCAATCCCTGCAGCCCACCACCAGTCACAGGCCTCCAGTCAGAGAGGTAACCATCTACCACCACTCTCTGGCTTCTCCCACAAAGCCAGTGTCTAATCCAATTTACTACCTCATCCTGAATACTGAACGTAAACCTCTGGCCTTCTGCCAGCTAATGTGCTTCCCTGCTTACACAGGAAGTGACCTAATACAGATCTGAAACTGCTCATTTCAAAATAGAAGCTGAATGTGCTTAATCACACAGTAAAATCAAACCAATTGTCTGAATGGCAGAACAGGAAGAGAAGCTGCAGAGAGGGAAAGGTGTGGAGAACAGAGATATCTAGTTGATTACAGATCACGTTGTCAAGATAACGGAACATAGGACAGTACAGGCTCATCTTGTGCAGACCTGTATAAACTCACTCTATGAACAAATTAACCCTTCCCTCCTACACAGTCCATAACCTTCTGTTTGTCTTACATTCATCTGCCTATTTCAGAGGTTTCTAAATGTCCCCATCATCTTGTGCGTCATATATATGCATAATTTGTTGTGTTGTTTGTCCATCTTTGTTTTGGTGCCGCCTTTCATTGATTCTGTTGTGTTCCTTTGTATTTACTAAGTATGCCTGCAAGAAAATGAATCTCAGGGATGCATATAGTGGCAATTTTAAGCTGACTGGAGGAAAGTAGAGGGACATTTTAAAAGACTCTTAGGTGAAAGAATATGGACGGCAATGAGAGAGGGAAGTGTTCGGTTGATTTTTGAGTAGGTGAAAAGATTGCTTCAGCATTGTGAATCGAAGGGCCTGTGCTGTTCTATCTTCTGTGTTCTACAGTATGAGCTAGATATTTGTCTGAGGCACTTATGAACCCCTTTTTACCGGGGGTCTCTAGAGATGCGGCTGGTTAGCTTCTCACTAACAGCCACCGCACTCAGCTGCCAGAAAACCACCTTTCTCAGACTCGATATGACCTCGGCCCCGGCAAAGCTGCGAGACCGGGATGTCTCGCCCACCTGTGGTCTGGACACGCCCCCCCCCCCGCCTCGCCTCACGTCTGGTGCACCCAAACCCTGTTTCGTATAAATGGGTGTAACTTACCACTGCCATCCAATCGCCTAGCAGCAAGAAGTAACAGGCTGAACACTGCATACAACTACAAAGAAAGTATATCTATGAAAGTTAACTTAACCAACAATTATTAAAGAAAGAAAAAGCAAGGGGGCCCATTATAATTAAACCGTCACATGTACACCTAAGTTGGAGCTCCTCTTGAAGTTGTCTTTAACTCATGCGCTAGACCCGTGGTCTGCGTGAAATCTCACACTACCTTCCGAAGACCCCTCACACCTTCTCCATGGACTGTTTGTTCTTCTGCCATCAGGTAAACCTTACAGGAGCATCAGGCTACTAAACAGCTTCCTCCCACAGGCAGTCAGGCTGCTAAATAGCTGCTCTACCTGACTCTGCTTTGGACACTTTTAACCTGCACTGGACACTTATAACTTGTTCTTAACTGACATGTGGCTGTTGTGTTTTACTATTTATTGTTATGTTTATTATTTAGTGTTGCGTTTGTTATGTTATGATTGCACTGCTCCTGGGAAACGCTGTCTCATTCTGCCCTGCAGAGCTGATGTACGGTTAGAATGACAATAAAGTTTTTGAATCCGTATTGAACAAACAGGCTCTCTCACAGTATCCGTCCTTCCTCCTTGAAGTCATTCATCTGCACAAAGACCTTGTGCAACAAGGGCGGCCTCCTCAGCCATCCTCCCTCCTGCTCCCCCAGCTCCCACCTCGACCCACACCAATGCCCTTCACAAAAACCTCTCCACCCAGTGTTCTCTAGAACCTTCTCTCAATTCCACCATCCTGACTGGCTGACAACGAAGCCCCAAACAGGCTGAAACCAGAACAGACTGATCTCACAGAACTGCTAAAATGAAATACTTACAGCAAGCAGTAAAAATCTTAACCAGGGCATTACATACAGCTAGGGTGCCTGAGACTTTTGCACAGCACTGTAATAATTTTATGTATTGCACTGTACTGCTGCCACAAAAAAACCATATTTCATGACATGTGTGATGCACCATCAATAACTCACTCTGAGACATAAAGGCGAGATATCGGCTTTTATTGACTGGAAGAAGGAACAAGCTGTGGTTGACCACCATACTACATCCTGGAGACTGAGAGGCCGGGCTCAGGCCTCAATCACCTTTATACCGGGGTCTGTGGGAGGAGCCACAGGAGCAGTCAGCAGGGGGCATGTCCAGACAGGTAAATGTAGTTCACCACATTGTGTGAGTGATGATAAACCTGATTCTGATATGGGTCTCTGCTGTGAACTGAGAGTGGGAAGGGGACAGGGAGAGGGGAATCATGGTTGGGAAAAGGGGAAGGGAGAGGGGAGGGAGTGGGAAGCACCAGAGAGACATTCTGTAATGATCAATAAATCAATTATTTGGAATCAAATTATCTTGCCTGGTGTTTCAGGAATGGATGTGTCTGTACCCACGCCACCCTCCCAGCCCTTGGCACCTAACCCACACCTCTCCCATGACGCTCTACCTTCACCATTCCCAGCATCCTCTGCTCCCACCAGATTTAAAAGCCTGCTCTCTGCTCCATATTGACAAATACAGTACAGTGCAAAAGTCGTAGGCACCCGGTCTATATCTGTGTGCCTAAGACTTTTACACAGTACTGTATGTTATATTCTCATAACATTTCCACCCAGATATCTTCCTCTGACAGCATCGGGGGAGAGGGAGAGGGAGGGGGGAAAGAGAGAGGGGGGAGGAAGAGAGGGGGAGGGCGAGGGAGGGGGAAGAGAGAGAGAGGGGGGAGAGAGAGAGCGGAGGGAGAGAGAGGGAGGGAGAGGGGGAGGGAGAGAGGGGGAGGGCGAGGGAGGGGGAAGAGAGAGAGAGGGGGAGAGAGAGAGGAGGGAGAGAGAGGGAGGGAGAGGGGGGAGGGAGAGAGGGGGAGAGAGAGGGAGGGGGGAGAGAGAGAGACCTTCCTCTGACAGCATCAAGGGAGAGAGAGGTCAGATGAATGCAGGGACCTTCCCTTCAGAGCAGTGAGCAAGAGAGAGACTGTCGAATGCAGACACCTTCCCCTGGAGCAGCAGACGAGGGGCTGTTAGACAGTGCCGAACACTCAGTCTCTCTGATGTTGCCATCATCCTCAATGCTTCAAGAGGTGAGATCAGCCAGAAACGGGCCATCTCTAACCTTCTCAGCCTCGAGGCCGTTTGCCTCTTGGAACCTTCTCAGAGACAGCAAAGCACCAAATCGATCATCAAACTGTAGATCACGGGCTCCAACTGTACCAGAACCACGTTTAAAAGGAAAAGTACACGTAAAGGAAGTGAAAGAAACGGTTCCGTGGATCATCTGAGGATGTCGCCCAAGCCAGTGCCATCTTACCCACACAACTGAGGCGACTCACATTGCACAGTTTATTGGGACATTGGAACATCCAGAGGAAGAAAGCGTGGTCACAGGAGGACCATACAACACCCAGTAACACCCAATTTAAGAATCGAACTGGGTGCAAACTCCACTTCGGTAACACTCGATTTCAGAATCGAACCGGGTGCAAACTCCGCACTGATAACACCCGATTTAGGAATCAAACTGGGGTGACTGGTGCTGTGAGACAGCAGCTCTACCAGCTGTGCCAGTGCACTAGCTCAGGGATTTCCTGACCCCCTTGATTGTTTTGTTTGAGGTTGAGCCCACAGCAATACAGCTCCAAGTAATGAAGACACCGTGTCACATCTGATCCTCATCCTCAGTCAGTTTGACAAGTTACATTATGCTTCCTAAGCCTTCTAATCAGATTCTACACAATACACCCAGCCTGCCCAGTCACCTCCTTGGTTCAAAGAAAGAGAAAAACGCACTGCGTGTATTTGTTTAAAATGTTCCAGCTTGTTTTGGTGCTCTGACGGCCACACGATCACTGGAAAGATAATCCCAGCTTTTATCTGAGTCTGCCTGATCACCTTACAAGTCGAATTATGCAGACTTTAAGCCATTTAATTTGAGCTTCAGTTCAATGTGCTGCGAATTTCTTTATTCCCTCAGGATGAATAGCGGCCGACACCGATTGGCACCTGCACTTGGAAAACATGAATAGAGTTTGTCTGGGTGTTCACAATGTGGAAACAGACCTCTCAGCTTATCTACACCATACTAGCCATCAACCGCCCATTTACACCAGTTCCCATCAAAACCTCCCAGGTTCCACTCCTCACTGACACACTAAGGGAAGTTTACAGAGCTGAACTATCATCCAGTCGCACTCACATCTGTGGTGATTAAGTGCTTTGAGGCGTTGGTTATGACTGAAGTTAACTTTTGGCTCAGCAAGGACCTGGACCGACTGCAATTTTCCTATTGCCACAATAAGAAAATCTCATTGGTTGCAATGAAATGCAATCTCATTGGTTCTTCACACAGCCTTGGGTCACCTGGACAATACAAATACCTATGTCAGACTGCTGTTTATTAACTACAGCTCAGTGCTTAACAACATCATTCCCACAATCCCGATTGAGAAGTTACAGAACCCGGGCCTCTGTACCTCCCTCTGCAATGGATCCTTGACCTCCTAACTGGAAGACCACAATCTGTGTGGATTGGAAATTGCATCTCCACCTCATTGACGATCAACACTGGCACACCTCAGGGGTGTGTGCTTAGCCCACTGCTCTACTCTGTCTACACCCTTCACTGTGTGGCCAGGCACAGCTCAAATGCCATCTATAAGTTTGCCGATGACATAACTTTTGTTGGCAGAATTTCAGATGGGACAAAGAAGGTGTACAGGGGCAAGGTAGATCAACTGGCTGGGCAGTGTCACAGCAACAACCTTGCACTCAACGTCAGTAAGACCAAAAAGCTGACGTGGACTTTGGAGAGGATGGGACAAGGGAACACACACCAGTCCTCATAAAGGGATCAGAAGTGGAGAGAGTGAGCAGCTTCAAGTTTCTGGGTGTCAGTATCTTTGAGGATCTATCCCAGGTGAAACTTCGAGGCCATTACAAAGAAGACAAGACAGTGGCTATATTTCATGAGGAGTTTGAGGAGATTTGATACATCACTAAAGACGCTTACAAGTTTTACAGAAATACCGTGGAGAGCATTCTAACTGGCTGCATCACTGTCCTGTATTGGTGGGGGGGGGGGGGGGCTACTGCACAGGATCAAAATAAGCTGTAGAGAGTTATAAACTCAGTCAGCTCCATCATGGGCACTAGCCTCCGTAGTATCAAGGACATCTTTGAGGTGTGATGCCTCAAAAAGGCGGCATCCATCATTAAGGACCTCCTTCACGAGTCATGCATTGTTCTCATTGCTACCATCAGGGAGGAAGTACAGGAGCCTGAAGACACACACTCAGCGATTCATGAACAACTTCTTCCCCTCTGCCATCAGGGAGGAGATACAGGAGCCTAAAGACACACACTCAGCGATTCATGAACAGCTTCTTCCCCTCTGCCATCTGATTTCTGAATGGACATTGAACCCACGAACACTACCTCACTATTTTTTAATTTCTATTGTCATGTATTGCAATGTGCAGCAGCTGCATCACGACACATGCCGGTGACATTAAACCTGATTCTGATTGACCTGATGACCAGCGTATCTCTGGGACATGGGAGGAAGCCAGCTCACTCTGAGGCCACAGGACTCCACGTGGACAGTACCAGAAGCACGGAAGCCAATCTCCTCTGCACTTATCAGTAAATACCCCATCCATCCCCAGCATAGCCTGATGCTACATGCTTTCAGACTTTTTCATCTTTTGCAACACACACAAAATGCTGGAGCAAGTCAGGCAGCACCTATGGCAATGAATGTCAGGCAGAGACCCTTCATCAGGATGTTATTAGCCTGGCAGGAGAACTGGAGAGTGACAGTCTCTACGGACATGAGCTGAGTTGTGCCCTGCAAGGCTCAATGCTGAGTCCTTTGTTGCTTGTCATCAATGATGATGTGGTAAACTGGATCAGCAAATTTGTGGATGACACTAGGACTGAGGCCATTGTGGACAGTGAGGAAGGCAATCAAAGTTTGCAGTGATCTGGACAAACCGGTGAAATGGGCTGAAAAGTGGCAAGTGGAATTTAATGCATAAAGTGTGAGATATTGCACTCCTTGTGGACCACCCAGGGTAGGACTGACGCAGTGAACAGTAGGTCTTCGAGGAGTGTTGAACTGAGCGATCTGGAATTACAGATCCTTCTTTACCTGAAAGAGGCATGAGAGGTAGGCAGGATCATAGATATAGGTGGACAGGCAGGTAGTCTGCAGAAGGATCCGGACGATTAGGGAGAATGGGCGAGTGGCAGATGGAATATAGTGTTGGGAAGTTTATGATCATGCACTTTGGTAGAAGAAAAAGGTGTAGACTATTTTCAAAGTGGGGAGAAAATTTAAAAATTAGAGGTACAAAGGGACTTGGGAGTCCTTGTGCAGGATTTCCTGAAGGCTAACTTGCAGGTCGAGTCTGTGGTGAGGAAGGTAAATGTGATGAGGTATTTACTTCAGGAAGACTAGAATATTAGATCAAGGATATGATGCTGAGGGTTTATAAGGCATTGGTCAGACCACACGGAGAACTGTGAGCAATTTTGAGCCCCTTATTTAAGAAAAGATATGCTGTCATTGGAGAGGGCTCAGAGGAAGTTCACAAGAAAGATTTCAAGAATGAAAGGGTTAATGTACGAAGAGTACTTCTGGGTCTGTCTTCACTGGAGTTTAAAAGAATAAGAGGGGAAATCACCTTGAAACCTATCAAATATTGAAAGGCCTAGATAAAGTGGATGTAGAGAGGGTATTTTCTATAGTGGGACCAAAGGGCACAGGCTCAGAATAGAGGGACGGCCATTTAGAATACAGATGAGAAGGAATTTTGTCAGCCAGAGTGTAGTGAATCTGTGGAATTCATTGCCACAGGCGGCTGTGGAAACCAGGCCTTTGGGTGTATTTAAACCGTAGATTGATAGGTTCTTAATTAGTAAGGATGTCAAAAGTTATGGAGAGAAGACAGAAGAATGGGGTTGAG
>NC_082723.1:74748991-74793991 GCF_030144855.1 Hypanus sabinus | reverse complement strand
GTTAGGGTTATGGGATAGTTGGCAGAGAAGGAGTGGCAGGGGAGGGTGTGGGATAGTTGGCAGAGAAGGAGTGGCAGGGGAAGGTGTGGGATAGTTGGCAGAGAAGGAGTGGCAGGGGAAGGTGTGGGATAGTTGGCAGAGAAGGAGTGGCAGGGGAGGGTGTGGGATAGTTGGCAGAGAAGGAGTGGCAGGGGAGGGTGTGGGATAGTTGGCAGAGAAGGAGTGGCAGGGGAGGGTGTGGGATAGTTGGCAGAGAAGGAATGGCAGGGGAGGGTGTGGGATAGTTGGCAGAGAAGGAGTGGCAGGTTAGGGTTATGGGATAGTTGGCAGAGAAGGAGTGGCAGGGGAGGGTGTGGGATAGTTGGCAGAGAAGGAGTGGCAGGGGAGGGTGTGGGATAGTTGGCAGAGAAGGAGTGGCAGGGGAGGGTTATGGGATAGTTGTTAGAGAAGGAGTGGTAGGGGAGGGTTATGGGAGAGTCGGCAGAGAAGGAGTGGTAGGGGAGGGTGTGGGATAGTTGGCAGAGAAGGAGTGGCAGGGGAAGGTGTGGGATAGTTGGCAGAGCAGGAGTGGTAGGGGAGGGTGTGGGATAGTTGGCAGAGAAGGAGTGGCAGGGGAAGGTGTGGGATAGTTGGCAGAGAAGGAGTGGCAGGGGAAGGTGTGGGATAGTTGGCAGAGCAGGAGTGGCAGGGGAAGGTGTGGGATAGTTGGCAGAGCAGGAGTGGTAGGGGAGGGTGTGGGATAGTTGGCAGAGAAGGAGTGGCAGGGGAAGGTGTGGGATAGTTGGCAGAGAAGGAGTGGCAGGGGAGGGTTATGGGAGAGTCGGCAGAGAAGGAGTGGTAGGGGAGAGTGTGGGATAGTTTGCAGAGAAGGAGTGGTAGGGGAGGGTGTGGGATAGTTGGCAGAGAAGGAGTGGCAGGGGAAGGTGTGGGATAGTTGGCAGAGAAGGAGTGGTAGGGGAGGGTTATGGGAGAGTCGGCAGAGAAGGAGTGGTAGGGGAGGGTGTGGGATAGTTTGCAGAGAAGGAGTGGTAGGGGAGGGTGTGGGATAGTTTGCAGAGAAGGAGTGGTAGGGGAGGGTGTGGGATAGTTTGCAGAGAAGGAGTGGTAGGGGAGGGTGTGGGATAGTTGTTAGAGAAGGAGTGGTAGGGGAGGGTGTGGGATAGTTGTTAGAGAAGGAGTGGCAGGGGAGGGGTGTGGGATAGTTGGCAGAGAAGCATTGCCAGGGGAGGGGTGCAAGACAGATGGCAGAGAAGGAGTGGCGGGGAGGGGTGTGGGATAGGCGGCCGGCCACTCTACCTTCGTCTGCATGCCATCTCACCATCATTGTGGATGAGGCCAACCACTGTCGTGTCGTTAGTGAACCTGGTGATTCATTAAGAGGAGTTTGGGTGAATACATTAAAGGAAGGAATACAGAGGGCAATGGTGCAGCTGCAGGTCAATGGGAGCAGCATAGACTAGATGGGCTGAAGGGCCTGATTCTGTGCTGAAGCGCTCTCTGACTCTATGACAGTAAGCTCCTGTAACTTTCCATGTGAATACAACTGAGTAACAAGCAAGAATAACATTAGCTCTGAGCTTGGGTATAATCCCATGGTCTTTTATCATGTCTGGCCTGTACCATCCATCACTCTGGTGTGGGGTGGGTTCCTCACAGCAGTGGAGAACTTGGAGCTTAATGATGCGTGCACGTATCAAACAATGATGGAATTCACTCTGAGAAAGTGGTGCCATGGGCCTGACTTTTCATCGCTGCTGCCTACAGTGGCGTGTCCAGCAGACAGTGACAGAAAAGGGATTCAGTGCATCAAGCTGGGAATAACATGGGGTGCAGTTACCCCTGGCTGAGTGACTGGCTGTTGAGTGATTCTGGATGGTAAGTGAGCACAGTGAAACCAACCTCTTCTACGAGTGTATCCAGTGTGGTGAGCAATCTCCATCTGGAATCAAATTAGCCAGAGAGACAGAAAGGAAAAAACAACACATATTTCACAAACATGAGAAAGCCTGCAGATGCTGGAAATCCACAGCAACACACACAAATGCTGGAGGAACTCAGCAGGCCGGGCAGCATCTATGGAAATGAATAGATGGTCGATGCTTCAGGCTGAGACCCTTCTTCAGGACTGGAAAGGAAGTGAGAAGATGCCAGAATAAAAAGGTGGGGGGTGGAGGAGGAAGTACAAGGTGGTAGGTGATAGGTGAAACTGAGAGAGGGGGAGGGGTGAAGCAAAGAGCTGGGAAGTTGATTGGTAGAAGATATAAAAGGCTGGAGAAGGGGCAATCTGATAGGAGAGGGTAGAAAACCATTCAAGGAAGGGAGGAGCACCAGAGGGAGATGGTGGGCAGGAAAGGAGATAAACTGAGAGAGGGTAACAAGAATGGGGAATGGTAATCACCAGAAATTTGAGAAATCTATTCATGCCTTCAGTCCATGGATAAACATATTGGAATGGGTATGGAAGACTAACATATATTTCCTTTAAACCTTCTGTGAGGGAAAACAAACGTGAAATTAAAAGCTAAAGTGTCTGCAGAATGTGACGATGGCCTTAATCAAAAAAGTTGATGGATTTGATAGTGCTAATGAAGACTGAGAATCATATATCAAGAAGGCTAAACTGTATTGTAATGCTAATAATGTAGATGAGGTAAAGAAAGTCCCCACATTTCTTAGCATGATGGATATTAAAATGTGTCGTCTCTTATGCAACTTAGTGTTTTCTGAAAAGTCAGCAAGCAAGACGTTCGGCAGAATTGTTGCAATTTTGCAAGATCATTTGAGCCCAAAGCCTCTAGTAATAGCTGAGAGATTTAGATTTCACAAAAGGAACCAGTCAAAGGATGAAAGTATTTCTAAATAGATTGGAGAACTGCACAAACTTTCCCAGTACTGTGACTTTAGAGATGAACTTTCTGATGCATTAAGAGACTGGGCTGTATGTGGCATGAATAGTTAAACCACTCAAAAGAGGCTTCTTTCAGATAAGCAACCTAACTTTAGAAGGGCATTGACCATTGCAATTTTGTTAGAGACTGCAGCAAAGGATGAGGCAGAACTACGGGAAACACACAAGATGTCCATGAATAGTACACAAAGCCAAAAACATTATCAATGTGGCAAATCCTTCCATGATGCAGATGACTGTTAGTTCAAAGCAAAGTTTGCAGAAGATGTCACAGACAAGGCCACATACAGAGAATGTGCAAGTCAAACAAAAAGCACAACTGAAGAGAAAAAACACACAGAGTGAAAAGATTCAAACACAAAACTAAACAAATGCTTAAAGTAACTGAATGTGAAACAGAATCAGACAACACAGAGTCTGACGAAGGTGAGCTGTCATGCCTAGAACTGTATCACATTACTGAAGCAGGTTGCAAAATCATATAGATCATAACAGATGTGTTTGGTGTAAAACTGAAAATGAAGCTGGATACAGGGTCAGCTCTGCCTGTAAATTCAGAAGCTGACTACAGCAAATTGTTTTCTAAGCTACCTTTTGAAAGACCTTCACAGGTGAAAAAGTGTCTCCCAACAGCAAACTGAAACTGAATGTGATTCGTGGAGACTAAACACAGTAGTTCAAACTTTCTGTGTTGAAAAGAGGAGGGCTGGCACTTTTTGGACATGAATGGTAGAGGAAAATCCAACTAGACTGGCACACAATCAAAGCTCTCATCAACAGGCAACTGTAGCTCAAATGGTAGCACTAACGAGAGAATTGCATAGCTACTTAATGCTAATGAGGGTGTTTGAGAAGGGTGTTGGTAAACTCAAAGGCATGAAGGCCAGAATTGAACTGGATGAAGCAGCAACATCAAGATTTCATGAAGCACGTCCAGTGCCTTATGCACAACGTCCTAAAGTGGATGCTGAACTTCAGAGGTTAGAAGCATCTGTCATTCTCTCCAAGGTTGAGTCAAGTGATTGGGCTGTGTTCATCATCCCAGTGATCAAGGGAAAGCTGGAACTGTTCGCATATGGAGGGACTTCAGAATGAACATCAACCCAGGGACTGTTTGTGTATAATCACATCAGCTTTGGCATTGCATCAGCTCCGGTAATTTGGCAAAGAACATTGGACCAAATGCTCCAAGATATCCCAGGAACACAATGTTACCTTGATGGCAGAAATGATGAACAGCACCTCCAGCACCTCGGTAAAATGCTTACCAGGCTGCGTGAGTATGGTCTGCGCACAAAGAGAGGGAAATGTGAATTTTTCAAGAATGAAATCTCCTATTGTGGACATGTCATTGACAAGCCTGGCTTACGTAAGTCACAAGAGAAGATTGAAGCAGTGCTACAGGCACCCAAACTGGGAAATATGTCACAACTCAGGTTGTATTTGGGCCTTTTAAACTACTACCACCAGTTTCTCCCAGACATTGCTACAGTGCTGCACCCATTGAACACACTGTTACAGACAGGAGCAAAATGGGAATGGTCAGAAAGATGTGAAAGAACATTCAAGCAAACAAAGAGACTAATAACATCAGATGAACTGCTCACCCATAATGACCCATTCCTGCCCATCAGACTGCTGTGTGATGTATCTCCTTATGGCATTGGAGCTGTTTTGTCACCCATTGTGAAAGATAGATCTGAATGTCTGATTGCATTTGCTTCAAGATCACTGACAAACACAGAACGCAACTACACAGAGATTGAACGAGTCCTTTAGTCTAGTATGGGGAGTAAAGAAGTTCCATCACTACCACTGCGAACAGAAGTTTATACTAGTGACAGATCACCAGCCCCATGTGTCCATTTTCAAACCCAGGGAGGGAATCCCAGTGAACACTGCTACCCGGTTACAACGTTGGGCACTTTTTCTAGGAGCCCATTCTTATGACGTAGAGTTCAAGGGTATCAAACAACTCATCAATGCTGACAGCTCGTCACGTCTTCCACTGCTGGCAACTGAAGAAGAAAAATCTTCATACTGTGACCCAGCAGAAGTGTTCCACAGTGGTGGACCAGTTGCCAGTAACAAATTCTGAAAAACAAAGAGAACCAAGGAATGACCCAACATTGTCAAAAGTCTATGACATCACCATGCAAGGATGGCCAACTCAAGAGTTCTCAGTGAGACCAGACTAACTGTCAATATATCAAAGAACGCTAATGTGTGGATCTTGTGTTGTGGTTCACTCTAAACTGAGCAGCAGTATTGGCGAATCTGCATGAAGGGCTCTTGGGTATGGTTGAGATGAAGAGTCTCATCTGGCCAGGAACAGATAAGCAGATTGAAGACTTGACCAAAAACTTACTGGGATTCCACGAAGTTCAAAATGCACCCCCCAGACACATCTTCACCATGAGAAAGAGAGCATGTCGACTTTGCTGGGCCATTCATTAACTCCATGTTTCTGATTGCTGTGGATGCTCGTTTGACGTGGCCAGAAGTCATATCAATAAAGTCAACCACTTCAAAAAAGACTGTTTCTGCCCTTACCTTCACCAGAAATGGCTTATCAGAACAAATTGTGAATGACAATGGACCAGTATACACATCAGAAAAATTCAGACTCTTTGTGAAGAAAAATGGCAACAAACATTTCACGTCAGCTCCTCACCACCCAGCAATGAACGGGTTAGCTGAAAGGTTTATCCAAACCTACAAGAAGGCCATTAAAGCTATGGACAAGGAGGACATTTCTCTTTAGCACAAGGTGGACAACTTCCTTTTTGTGTATCAGAGCTCTGTTCATGCAACAACAAATCAAACACCTGCAATGCTGTTCATGAGCAGGAATCTGAGATCTCGCATAGACCTTCTGAAACCAGAACTACAGAGGGCATAGCGGAATAAACAGTTCAGCCAGTTGCCAAGTGCAGGAGCAAGGAGCTTCAAGATTAGACAGGAAGTCCTAATACATGATTACTGAGAAGACAAGTGGACATCTACAAGATCTGGACCACTGTTGTCCACAGTGAATGTTGGAGATCATACATGGAGACGTCATGTGGACCAGATACTGGATGCTGAGCCAAAGAACACACCCGAGTCAATTGCATCTAACAAGACGGACACATTGCATCCACCAGACTTGCCTCTCAGTGATGATCACGTCACCAACCTGCAACACAGGAAGTTGTCTTTGATAAGACACCTGCTAAACCTGAGGCCACTCCCCGGTCCAGAGGCACCATCCTGAAAGAAACAAGGGTACCACCCAAAAGACTGGATCTTTAGTACAGTGAAGTCAGTTATGGACTGTTATTGTGAAAGCATGCTTTCTTGAATATGGTCTGTCAGAGGGAAATGGAATGTTCTGTTATATATACAGTTTTAATCTAAAGGGGGAGGAAGTGTAACTTATGGATCTATTTCTTTTAGCGCAATGACTCCCTCAACACTAATTATTGACTGAGAACTTGTGCATGCTCATTGATTTGTAGCTCTCTCTGCAAAATGAATATACACGTTAACTTCTTCTCCAAGTGTGTGCCTTATTTATCTCATATGTAGTTGTACAGTCACAACACATACCTTCCCTGGAAGAGAGCCCAATGCATTCCCTCCTACACCAACTCTTTAGCCATGTGTTAAACTGTATAATCTTCCCAGTTCTCGCCTCGCTAGCACGTGGCATGGGTAGCAATCCTGAGATCACAACCCTGCAGTCCAGCCCTTTAACTTAGCACCTAACTCCCTGAACTCCCTATGCAGAACCTCGTCACTCATCTTACCCATGTCATTGGTACCTACATGGACCACGGCCTCTGGCTGTTCACCTCCCACTTGAAAATGCTGATGACTCTATCCAAAATATCCCAGACCCTGGCACTCGAGAGGCAACCTACCATCCAGGAATCTCATTCGCACCCACAGAACCTCCTTTCCATTCCCATAACTAACAAATCCCCTATCACCACAGGGTGCCCTTTGTCCTCCCTTCCCTTCTGGCTCTGTGCCAGAGACCCAAACACTGTGACTTTCCTCTGCCAGGTGATGTTGAGGGGGCTGAGATCAGGGAAACTCTGCACTGGCTTCTTAACCCTTTCCTCTTCCTGACTGTCAGTCAGTTTCCTGTGTCCTGCACCTCGGGTGTAGTTACTTCTCTATATGTCCTATCTATCATCCCCTCAGCCTCCCGAATGATCTGGAGTCATCAGGGACACTGGAGGTTTCCCTGCCTTCTCACATCCACAAGAGGAGTATTCAACTATCCTGCCTGGCAGTCTTCTGTCCTAGCTGAGTAAGTATAAATAAGTAATATGGAAAAAGCCTACGTACAGTTTTTCTTATTTGCCTACTCTTCGCAAAAGCCTCAAAGAGCCTCAGGATCACCACCCTGACTCTGTCCACTCAGATGATGGCTGCTGTGCTTGCCCCGCCTTCCTTTAATTTGTTTCTGCTAATCAATCTGAAATGCCGATTGGTCGTTGGTCAGAACTCCAAACAAACTGCCGCGAGTTGCTGCCTTTTCTACTCCATTAGCGAGCCTCCTCTTAGTTTTCTGATTGGTCACTGGTCAAAGCTCCAAGAAAAAGAAATATATACAGCTAGGGTGCCCAAGACTTCTGCACAGTACTGTAGTGATTTTACGTATTGCACTGTACTGCTGCCACAAAAGAAACAAATTTCATGGCATATGTGAGTGATGATAAACCTGATTCTGATCTGGGTCTCTATTGTGGACTGAGAGTGGGAAGGGGGCAGGGAGAGGGGAATCATGATTAGGAAAAGGGGAATGGAATATACAAACATAATGCTGAGACCTGGTAAGTCATGAGTCAGGCCGCACTTGGAATATTGTCAACAGTTGTGGGCCCCATATCTCAGAAAGGATGTGTTATCATTGGAGAGAGTCCAGAGGAGGTTCTCAAGGATGATTCCAGGAATGAAGGGGTTAACATATGAGAAGCACATGGCAGCTTTGGGCCTGTACTCACTGGAATTTAGAAGAATGCAGGGAGATCTCATTGAAACCTACTGAATATTAAAAGATCTAGATAGGGTGGATGTGGAGAGGATGTTTCCTGAGGTGGGGGTATCCAGAACTCGAGGGTACAGCCTCAAAACTGAGGGGTGACCTTTTAGAACAGAAGTAAGGAGGAATTTTTTTAGCCAAATAATAGTGAATCTGTAAAATGCTCTGCCACAGAGTGTGGTGGAGTCCAAGTCCATGGGTATATTTAAAGCGAACTTTAATAGATTACTGATTGGTCGGGGCATCAAGGGATATGATGAGAGGGCAGGTGTATCGGGTTGAATGGGATCCAGGATCAGCCATGATGAAATGGGAGAGTAGACTTGATGGGCGGAATAGCGTAACACTGCTTATAGTCTTATGGAGTGGGAAGCACTGGAGAGAAATTCTATAAACATCAATAAATCAATTGTTTGGAATCAAATAACATTGCCTGGTATCTCATGGCTGCCTGTATCACTTCAGAGATTACTACCCTGGAAGCCCTGTTTCTCAGCTTTCTATCCAGCTCCCTAAAATCTCTCTTCAGGACCTCCTCACCTTTCCTCCCTATGTCATTGGCGCCAATATGTAGCGAGACTTCTGGCTGCTCCCCCTCCCCTCTAGAATGCTGTGGACATCCCTGACCCTGCCACCTGGGAGACAACATACCACCTGGGTATTTCTATTGCATCCGCAGAATCTCGTCTCTGTTCCTCTGATTATGGAGCCTCCTATCACCAATGCAGTCCTTTTCACCTCTTTTCTCTTCTGACCCACTACGCCAAACTCAGTGCCAGCCGCTGTTCCCCTCGGCAGTAACCAAAGTGGTATACCTATTGTGGAGGGGAACGGCCAGCACTGGCTACCTATTTCCCTTCCTTCTTCTGACTGACACCCAGCTACCTGCAACCTCGGGGTGGCAACCTCCCTGTAGCTCCTGTCTTTCACTTCCTTATCCTCCAGTATGAGCTGAAGGTCATCAAGCTGCAGCTCCAGTTCCTTAACGCGTTCTCTGAGGAGCCGCAGATAATTAGATACCGTTATCTGAACCGTGGAGAAGAGCAGGAGGCTGCTGTGAATTGCTAAGACTTGCTGACGTGGATGTGCGAGAACGTGTGGAGTGGACAGTCAGTTCCTTTAGGCAGTGAAGAATGCCTCAATGTGGGACACGGTCAGTGAGGCAAAATCACAGTAATCTACTCTGGCTTAGAGTTTTCCGGTGAATTTTTGTCTGATGTTAGCAAAGAGAGCGCAGTCTCAGAGACATGGATCAGGCTTAAGGAAGGGCATTATTTGGAGACTGGCATGAGTCTCAGGGCCACCCTGGAGAGTGAAGCAATCACCAAGTCTTAAAGTCTTGTGGGACCCCAGAGACCCATTATTGCTGCCTTATAAATCAGTCTCTGGTTACCGTGCTCAGTGTGGTAATCCCCTTATTACAGAACGGCAACTTCTCTGCATGCTACCTGAACTGCTGTGACCCTTGATGGAGCACACGACATCAATCAAAGCTTCATCACCGGACAGCTCACTCCTACTGTCACAAGGCCACTTCCAGAGGGCACGGTGGTATTAATAAGAAAGATGCCTCCTACAGCGAGCATTTCATAGCTCAAGTATGGACCCCTCTCACAGTATTTTACGACATGGTCCAGATACAGATGAAGGAAATCTGTCAACGATGGTAATGTAAGATAGAGGTGTATCAGATGATGAGAGGCATTAATCATATGGATAGTCTGAGGCTTTATCCCAGGGCTGAAATGACTAACACAAGAGGGTGCAGTTTTAAGATGCTTGGAACAGGGGAGATGCCAAGTTTTTTACACAGGGAGTGGTGAGTGTGTGGAATGGGCTGCTGGTGATGGTGTTGGAGGCTGATACGATAGGATCTTTTAAGAGACTCCTGGATAGGTACATGGAGCTTAGAAAAATAGAGGGCTATGGGTAACCCTTGGTAATTTCTATGGTAAGTACATGTTCGGCCCAGCTTCGTGGGCCGAAGGGCCTGTATTGTGCTGTAGGTATTCTCTGTTCTATGTTGTCTAGATGTATCATAGCCACTGACAGCAGTAATATGTAGCAGCCTGTGAAGGAGTAAAGGGAAAAGAAGAGAGGCTTGTCATATGAGGAGCGTTTGATGGCTCTGGGCCTCTACTCACTGGAGTTCGGGAGAATGACGGTTGATCTCATTGAAACTAACCAAGTATTGAAAGGCCTTGATAGCATGGAGGTGGAGAGGATGCTTCCTATAGTGTGGGAGTCTAAGATCAGGGGCACAGCCTCAGATTTGAGGGTCATCCTTTTAGAACAGAGATGAGGATGAATTTCTTCAGCCAGAGAATGGTGAATCTATGGAATTCATTGCCAGAGGTGACTGTGGAGAACAAGTCAGAAGGCAGAGGGCTGAGAGGTTCCTGATTAGTCAGGGCATGAAGGGTTACAGGAAAGCAAGGGATTGGGGCTGAGAGGGAAATGGGTCAGCCATGATGAAATGGTGGAGCAGACTCGATGGGACAAATAGCCTAATTCTGATTCTATCTTTTATGATCTTATGGAATGATTTTCCATGGTGCATGACAGGGAAAGGCACTGTACCTTGAAGTAGCTGCTGAGAACTTCTTCCTAATGGTATTGACAAACTAACACCAATTCTCGGCCACAAACCATACATAGATTAGGCCATCATGGTCTTTCCATCACCATGGATTTTCTACAGAAGTGATTTGCCATTGCCTTCTTCTGGGCAGTGTCTTTATAAAAAGGGTGAGCCCAGTCATTATCGATACTGTCTGCCTGGCGTCAGTGGTCACATAACCAGGACTTGTGATATGCATCAGCTATTCATACGACCATCTGCCACCTGCTCCCGTGGCTTCACGGCCCCCCGATCAGTGGGGGGGAGCTAAGCAGATGCTACACCTTGCTCATAGGTGACCTGCGGGCCAGCGAGGGGAAGACAAGCCAAATAATGACCAAACAAGAGGGAGAGTGATCTCTGAGAACATTTCTTTTGGTCACCCTGTGCCGGTTGTAGTGAAAATGAGTAGTGAGTGTTCATGAGTATCCCCTCCATAGATGCTGCCTGACTTGCTGAGTTCCTCCGGCATTTTGTCCAGTTGGTTCTGGGTTTTCAGAATCTCTGTGCTTAGCTAGTATCCATTCTTTTTTACAAAACTACTAAAAATTACTTATCCAAAACACACAAATTACAAACAGTGGACCAATTCAAGTTAAAATGTGATCATTAATGTCTATGAAAAAGTCAATGCCTTGTGGGGATACCATTCCCAGAAATCCCCCACTTACAAATTCTGTTTGCATGCTCCCTGTCGAACACATCCCTGGAAGAGGGGCAGGCAGTTAGCCTGGGCAGAGTCCTTGACTGCCCACTTCCTGGACCGGAGAATGGCCACCCTGGCCAAGCGCAGGGGCAAGCACACTCTACAGTGACTATAACAGGATCACTGAAAGATCAACCAGAGTGCAGAGGACAGCTAACCGTGCAAATGTGAATAGAGATGAATAGCAACAAATAACAAGAATACGAGATAATGAGTCTTTAAAATGAGATCATTGGTTGTGGGAACATCTCAGTAGATGGGCAAGTGACTGTAGTTATCCCCTTTAGTCCAAGAGCCTGATGGTTGAGGGGTAGTAACTGTCCCTGAACCTAGAGGTGTGAATCCTGAGGCTCTTGTACCTTTTACCTTGTAGCAGCAGCAGCGAGAAGGAGGCATTGTACAGTCCTCACTGTTGGAAACGACTCAGAAAATGAGTAGCCCAGGAGGTTCGAGTTGTTCTCTGATCTCGGGAATCCATTCACAAAGATTGCGTCAACATACGATGAATTGTCATCAGTGTGCTGTGATCATCAATGCAACCCCTCCCCTCCATACGTCACAACTGGCCATAATGACAACCGGTCACCTGACCGATAAGCATATAAAGACCAAGCATTCGGAGGGCACATCACAGTTAACAGAAGGCTGGCGATGTCTCCTCATATGGTGATGAAACATTCGCAAATGGATTGCCAAAATTGGAGAACTGCTCAACCCAACCAAAAACTCTTTCTGTCCACGTTCAATTGCTCTGAATAGATTATCCCAGATAATCCTTAAGGTTCTGTAAGGTTGTTACAGCCAGGGGCAGTAATGGAGATAAGCTCCCACTACTTATTAAATGCTTCCAATGGCATGCACCTCAAATAGCCACTGACAACAAAGTCCAGCTCCTGGCCTTCACATGTAGCTTAGTGACTAAGCCCGGCGGAACCTTTTCTACTGACAGGAGAACAGAAATGGCAGGTTACTGGTGCCTTAAAGCCATTCGCTTCAGGCAGATGAGACTCGTCAGCTCAGTTAGAAGGAAAATTCTGATCTCAAACCTCTTCTGCCTTGTGGCTATATCTACTTATGGGGAAGGTTTCGGGAGCTGGAGTCCCTAAGGCAGTCCTACATTGAGTTCAATGCTGACCGGCAACTCCTGTGACATCGCTGGTGCCAAACTGTATCGGTCTCTACTGTTCCTGTGGATTCGTCAGACACTTGAAGAGGGGAAGCCTGCTACATGGGCAACAGCCTGCTCTCTATATCGTACTGCCCAGGCTTGAAAATCTAGACAGCTAGGACTCAATATCCATGGTCAACTCTGACCAACTGAGGCCTCAGACAGTCAGCCTCAGATTATCCCAGAGCGAGAATCAGTTCATCAAGCACATCACAAGATGGAGGCTACAGAGCAGCTTCACAAAATGGCAGCTTCCATTTTCTTCAATCACAAAGACATTTGGTTTGTCTGCTTCCACTGACCTTGAACCATTCAAGTTTGATATTTCATCCATATTTTAATTCCTTCATGACTAGCAGTGAGCAAGGACAGTGACTGTTTATTCGCAAGCAATGAAGCAGTTTCCTTGCATGGAAGGTGAACAAACGATCATCCAAGTCACCAAACTAAAGAAACTACTATAATAACATTCAATACATTTGTTAAAACTCTCCAAGCTACATAACAAGATTAAACAAACAATGAACATCTACTAAACTAGGTGTGCACCCTCACACTATTAACTGATGCACACTTTCCAAAGGTTTCTCAAGAGTGGCCCCTGGATCACAGCTGGAGTGGCTCGGGGTCAAGAGGGAGACTCGCACATCTTTATACACCTGAAGCAGGTGACCTGGGACTGGAAACTGGTGCTGTAGGACATGGGACCTAACCAATAGAAAGGCCACTACATACCTCAAGAAGGCCCATCATTAACCCACACAGCAAAAACGATTTTTGGATCAAATTTTGATCAGCAAATAAGTTAACTTTCTGTATTACAAGTTTAGCACAGGAAAAGGCCATTCATCCCATAGTGCTGCCCTCCCATCTGCCTGCACACCAATGGTCAACTTTATTCACCATATACACTTACATGTGGGGTGTCAGGGAGGGGAAGCACCTCTGGTGAAGGGGCTCATTGTGTCCATTCCGGGACAATTCACTCAGCTTTGGTCCTCACCGGACACTCAGCTCTCACCTGTGGTGCCTGTGACAGCGGCCACACCCCGGTACATCGTTTCGACAGACGGGCTAAACCAGGTGAGGGCAGCTGCTGACCTCTTCCCCAGTGAGAGAGGGACGTGTGAGGTCAGCTCCGGCGGACTGGGGGGATGCCAGGAAGGAGGCACTGGCCCACTGTGGAGAGTGAAGGGCTTGTCATGGCCATCTGCTGCAACCGAGGAAGACTCCAGCTTGTGATGCTTGTTCATAGCACTGGACCCGGAACTCTGGAACTGTCCGAGGGCAACAGGGACACAATGGACTTGCGTTAGGAATTTGCTGTGGGGTGTTGAGGTGGCATGCAACGAAAAACAGCAATATTCAACAATAAAAAATCATACAAAAATAATGTTGGAGGTTGAAGTATGGTTAGGGAATAAGAGGTGCATAAATACTGGCAAGTACAGAACATAGAAAATTACAGCACAATACAAGCATTTCAGCCCATAATGTCATGCTGACCTTTAAACCTACTCTAAGACCAACCCCTCCCACATAGGCCTGTATTTTTCTATCATTCAGTTTAATTGTCATTCAACCATACATGAATACCCATGAATACAGCCAAATGAGACGGTTTTACTTTGGAGTCAAGGTGAAAAACACAGAACAAAATCACATACAAGACAGCAAGCACATGCAAGATATGAGTAAGATGCAGCCACTTGGAAATAAAGTCCAGACCTGAGCCATGAAGGGCGCAGAAATCTGCAGTTGACCACAGTACGGCTTGTCTTCTGCTGAGTGAACACTGGGGCCAGAACTGACTCCAGCCTGGTCATCACACCATGTGCCTATATAAGAATTCCTTATAAGCCTCACCAGCCAGGGCAGGGCATTCAACAATCCCACCACACTCTGTAGAAAAACCTTACCTCTGACTTCTACAACCCCGCCCCATACTTCTCTCCCTGTGAAAAAGTCTCTGGCTGTCCACTCGATCTAAGTCTCTTACCAATTGTACACCTCTACCAAGTCACCTCTCCTCCTCTTTCACTCCAAAGAGAATAGTTAACCTATCTTCATAAGAAAGTATTTACAATCGTCCACACCCCTCTACTCCCTGCTCATTCGTGTGCCTATCAATAGGTACATTTAATGTCAGAGAACTGTATACAATATACATCCTGAAATTCTTTCTCTTTGCAACCATCCACAAAAACAGAGGAGTGCCCCAAAGAATGAATGACAGTTAAACATTAGAACCCCAAAGCCCCCCCAGCTCCCCCCTCCCATGCATAAGTGGCAGTAAAGCAACAATCCCCCCACCAGCAAAAAGCAATGACCTCCCCCCACGGAGCACTCAAGCATGCAGCAAAGTATCAATAAAGATACAGACTTGTAGTACCTCAAAGCTGACTCGTTCACCCGGTATTCGACATACCACAGGCTCTCTCTCTCTCCCTAATAAGGGAAAAAGAGGAGTCCCTGTTTCACAGCAAGAGGGGAGACTTAACAAAACAACTGTCTGATTTACAGTATTAAAAGACTGCTGTGTCACTTTGTCTGAGCTCTGTGCTCAATGAACTCCAGGGCCCTGGGCACACTGTCTTTCACCCAGCTTGCTACTTTCAATCTTCCGTGTACTCCTATGACATCAGGCTGCAACACCGGCCTCGAATCCGCCCGCCTCCAGAGTCATGAAAATCCAGCACCCTGATGGCACACGAGATCCTCCAGGCTGTGTCTTCGGTGTATCGAAAAGTGGCCGGTCGTGAGACCCTGAGAACAGGTCCCATTCCTGCAAAGAACTGAAGTCAGTGTGCAACTCCAGGTCAGGGTCTTCAAAAGATCCTTGAAAGGGAGAAAAGAGACATCAAAGATAGAAATAAAGCTGTTTCCAAAGATGCAAGCAAATGAGTCGTCATTGTCCTCCTAAGCCTATCTAATGCTTCCTAAACATTTCAACTTGTTTCTGCTTCGACCACCTCCCCGGCAATTCATTCCAGACACGTTACTGCTCTCACTGTGTGAAGAATAATCTTCCCTCATGAATCTGCTTTAAATTTTCCCTCTTACAATTGTGTCTGATCTCAGTTATTTTTGATCCCTGGGTTCTTCTAGGAGTTCAGGAGAAACTTTGATTCGTTGATTCTTCATGATCGTTTATTTTAAAGTTTAAACAAAAACACAGAGCATTTGAAACTAAGTGAGGAGCTGAGAAGCAAAGCTGAGATTCAATATAAAGAAGAGAAGATGGAGCCTTTGAAAAATCTATCAGCTTTATACTCAAGTTATCAGAAATTCCTTAGATAAGAATAAACCAATCAATGGTTTTCATCAACATTTCATCACATGGGTAATGTACTTATGCTTAGCAAATTACAAAATGAAAAATGATAAACTTATGTAACTGCTATACCGTTTTCTGCCAGTAAGTGGGGGCAAACCACCAGATAGCATGAGAAAACATGAGATTTTTAAAGTATTATGAGCAGTTTTGGGTCCATTATCGAAGAAATAATGTGCTGATGCTGGAGAGAGCTCAACGGAGGCTCAGAAAATGATTCTTGGATTGAAAGGAGCATTTAATGGCTCTGGGCCTGTACTCGTTGGAGTTCAAAAGAATGATGGGGTATCTCATTGGAACCTATTGAACGTTGAAAGGCATTAGTAGAGTAGATGTGGAGAGGATGCTTCCTATGGTGTGGGAGTCAAGACCAGACAACACAGTCTCAGAAGAAAGGAGCATCTTTTCAGAACGGAGATGAGGAGCAAAGATCTTTTAGCCAAAGAATGGTGAATCTGTGGAATTTGTTGCCACAGGTGTCTGTGGAGCCTAGGTCACTGGGTATGTTTAAGGGAGAAGTTGATAGATTCTTAATTGATCAGGGCCTGAAGGGATATGGCGTGAAAGCAGGAGAGGGAAAATGGATCAGTCATGATGAAATGGTGGAGCAGTCTCGACGGACCACATGGCCTAAACCTGCTCCTATTTCTTATAGTCTTGTGGTCTTAAACCTCTCTTGACTCCACTCCAAATCCTCCATATTCTTCCAAAAGTGTACTAGAGCTCTGAGGCACTTTGCCAAATGCTTTTTGTTATTCAGGAACATTTTTGGAGGGAAGGAAGGTAGTAAATCTTCAATGGCTACCCTGTCAGTCTCTGTCCAATTAGATGGCCAATTGCATATGCATGGGAAATATATAATCAGAGCACGCAGAAATGAGACAAGGTGGAAGCTTCATTCACTCCACGTTCACCTTTTCTCCAAGGCATTACAGATATGACCTTAAGACCATAAAATATTGAAGTAGAATTAGGCCATTCAGCCCATTGAGTCTGCTCTGCCATTGCATCGGGGTGATTTATTATCCCTCACAACCCCATTCTCCTGTCTTCTCCCCATAACCTTTGACACACTGACAAACCAGGAACCTATCAACCTCTGCTGTAAATCTACGCAATGACTTGGCCTCCACAGAATTCATTCACAGCAATGAATTCCACAAATTCACTGCCCTCTCGTGAAGGAAGTCCCTTCTCATTCCTGCTCTAAATGGATGTCCCTCTACTATGAGGCCGTGTCCTTTGGACCTAGACTCATCCACTATTGGAAACACCCTCTCCTCATCCACTCTATCCAGGTCTTTTTATATTGGATTGGTTTCAATGAGATTCCACCCCCACATTCTTCTAAACTCTAGTGGATACAGTCCCAGAGCCATCAAACACTCCTCATACATTAACCCTTTTAACCCTGGAATCATTCCTGTGAACCCTCTCCAATGCCAGCACATCTTTTCTTAGATAAAGGGCTCAGAACTGTTCCTAATACAGTGCAGTCTGACCAGTCATATCAAGCCTCAGCACCAGACAATGTCTTGTACAACTTCAACATAACAGCCCAGCTCCTGTTTAAAGTGAGCGGGGAAAGATTTAAAAGGGATCTGGGAGGCATCTTCTTCATGCAGAGGGTGGAAGGAGCTGCCAAAGGAAGTGCTTGAGGCAGCTACAATAGCACCAAAAAACTCATGTGTACAGTGCATCACCATCTGGTATGGGGGGGTGGAGGGGCTACTGTGCAGGATCGAAGTAACTTGCAGAGAGTTGTAAACTCAGTCTGCTCAATCATGGGGACTAGCCTCCGAGGTATCCAGGGCATCTTCAATGCCGCAAGAAGGTAGTGTTCATCATTAAGGACGGCCACCATACAGGACATGCCCACTTCTCACTGTTACCATCAGGAGCCTGAAGACACATACTCAGTGATTCAGGAACAGCTTCTTCCCCTCTGCCATCTGATTTCTAAATGGACAATGAATGCTACCTCACTACTTTTTATTTCTATTTTTGCACTACTTATTTAGTTTAACTATGTTGTATATACAGTACTTATAAAAACATTCAAGTTTTATTGATATATAACATTGAATCACAGTGGATTTAATTTGGCTTCTTTGACACTGATCAACAGAAAAAGACTCTTTCGTGTCAAAGTGAAAACAGATCTCTACAAAGTGATCTAAATTAATTACAAATATGAAATACAAAATAATTGATTGCATAAGTATTCGCCCCATCCCCTTTTAATATGATATACCAAATCATCACTGGTGCAGCCAATTGCTTTTAGAAGTCACATAATTAATTAAATAGAGATCACCATGTGCAGTCAAGGTGTTTTGATTGATTGTAGTAAAAATACACCTGTATCGGGAAGGTCCATCTGTTGGTGAGTCAGTATCCTGGCAAAAACTACACCATAAAGACAAAGGAACACTTGAAACAACTCCACAAAAAGGTTTTTGAAAAGCACAAGTCAGGAGATGGATGCAAGAAAATTCCCAAGTACTGAATACCCTTTGGAGTACAGTTAAATCAATCATCAAGAAATTGAAAGACTATGGCACAGCTGTAAATTTCCCTCAAGCAGAGCGTCCTTAAAAACTGAGTGACGGTGCAAGAAGGGGACTAGTGAGGGAGGCCACCAAGAGACCTGTGACAACTCCGGAGGAGTTACAAGCTTCAGTAGCTGAGACGGGAGAGACTCACATACAACAACTGTTGCCCGGGTGCTTCACTAGTCACAGCTTTATGGGAGAGTGGCAAAGAGAACACCACTGAAATCTCACATGAAATCTCAGCTAGAGTTTTCCAGAAGGCACGTGGGAGACTCTGAAGTCAGCTGGAAAAAGGATCTGTGGTTTGATGAAACCAAAATTGAGCATTTTGGCCATCAGACTAAACGCTGTGCTTGGCGTAAGCCAAACCACACATCATCTAAAGCATGCCGTCCTGACTGTGAAGCACGGTGGTGGCTGCTTCAAACCATGGGGATGTTTCACTGCAGCAGGCCCCGCAAGGCTTGTGAAGGTAGAGGGTAAAATGAATGCAGCAAAATGCAGGGAAATCCTGGAGGAAAAACTGATGCAGTCTGCAAGAGAACTGAGACTTGGGAGAAGTAGAATCACAAACAAGAGAAAATCTATAGATGCTGGAAATCCAAGCGACCCTCAAGTTACTGTGTTACTGCAGGCCAAGCAGCAGCTACAGAAAAAAGTATAGTGGACATTCTGGAACATGACGACAACTATACTCTATTCCATATTTGCTGCCTGGCCTGCAGAGTTCCTCCAGTACTTTGTGTGTGTGACCTTGGGAGAGATTTATTTTCCAGCAAGTCAATGACCCTGAGCATAAAGCCAAACCTACACAGGAATGGCTTAACAACAACAGTTAATGTCCTGGAGTGGCTAAGTCTGAGTCCTGACCTCAATCTCAATGATAATTTGGGGCAGGACTTGAAAAGGGCTGTTCAGTCACGATCGCCATGCAATGTGACAGAGTTTGAGCAGTTTTGTAAAGAAGAATGGGGAAAATTGCAGTGTCCAGTTGGGAAAAGCTGATAGAGACATAGACTCGAGGCTGTAATTGCAGCCAAACAAGCATCTACTAAATGCTGGCTTGAAGTGGGTGAATACTTTTGGAATCAATTATTTTGTGTTTTGTATTTATAATTAATTTAGATCACTTTGTAGAGATCTGTTTTCACTTTAACACAAAAGAGTCTTTTTCTGTTGAACAGTGTCAAAAAAAGCCAAATTAAATCCACTGTGATTCAATTGTTGTAAATCAATAAAACATGATGATGTCCAAGGGTGGCAGTGGGGTGAGTATGTTTTATAGGCACTGTAAACACTGCAATTCACAGTCTTTTTTCTCTCTATTTTCATGTATTGTACTGCTGCCACAAAGACAACAAATTTCAGGGCACCTACCAGAAAATCAGTATTTTTCTGATTCTGACTCTTGGACAGGTACATGGAACGGAAATATCTGAAAGGATGTGGGGCAAACACAGTCAGATTCAGAATCAGTTTGATTTTCACCAGCACGTGTTGTGAAATTTGTTGTTCGCCGCAGCAGTGCAATGCAATATATGATAATATAGAAAGAAAAAAAACATAAAATAAAAAAGTAAATCAATTCCAGTAAGTATATACATGTATACTAAATAGATTAAAAATCATGTAAAAGCAGAAATAGTATATATTAATGTCATCAAATGGGACTAGCTTAGATAATCATTGTGGTTGCCATGGAGTTAGGCTGAAGGCCTTGTTTCTGCACAGTTTTACTTTGTGACTCCAGGGCCCTGTAAGGTGGCTGACCACTGCCTTCTGAAGAACAGTGGGGGATGGTCTATAAACAATATCCTAGTCCTTTAAAGTCAGCATTTTCAAAATGATTAAATGATAAAATTGAATGGCATAGCAAAAATTTTGCTTCCTGAATACTTGTGTGTGTGTGTGTGTGTGTTGTATGGATTTTGTGCTGCTGAACAGGAAACTCATCATGAAATTTCCCTATTGTGCAACATTTTTAAAAAATCACCTGCATTTGTTATTTCACTTCATAATTCAAGTTAGAATTACTGATGCCAAGATTAAGACAGGCATTTTTGTCAGTCTACAAATCAAACAGGTTATCAGTGACAGACAATTTGAAGAACTTCCAGTGGGACCGGGGAAAATCACATGGAAGGCACTCAAGGATGTTGTTGAACATTTTCTTGGCAACTACAGAGCACCAAACTACATGGAGCTGATTGACAACATGTTTCAAACATACAAAACCATGAAGTGCACCAGGTCACTAAAGATTCATTTTCTGCATTCCGATTTAGACTTCTTCCCTGCAAATCTTGGTGCAGTCAGTGATGACCATGGTGAAAGGTTTCACCAGGTCATGGAGAGATGGTATCAGGATAACTGGAATCCATCAATTCTGGCTGATTATTAGAACCATAGAACACTACAGCACAGTACAGGCCCTTCAGCCCTCCATGTTGTGCTGACCCATATAATCCTAAAAAAAAAGTGCTAAACCCACACTACCCCATAACCCTCTATTTTTCTTTCATCCATGTGCCTGTCCAAGAGGCTCTTAAATACCCCTAATGTTTTAGCCTCCACCACCATCCCTGGCAAGTCATTCCAGGCACTCACAACCCTCTGTGTAAAAAACTTACCCCTGACGTCTCTCCTAAACTTCCCTCCCTTAATTTTGTACATATGCCCTCTGGTGTTTGCTATTGGTGCCCTGGGAAACAGGTACTGACTATCCACCCTATCTATGCCTCTCATAATCTTGTAGACCTCTATCAAGTCCCCTCTCATTCTTCTACGCTCCAAAGAGAAAAGTCCCAGCTCTGCTAATCTTGCTTCATATGACTTGTTCTCCAAACCAGGCAGCATCCTGGTAAATCTCCTCTGCACCTTCTCCATAGCTCCCACATCCTCCCTATAATGAGGTGACCAGAACTGAATACAATGTAGGACACTTAAGCAAGAAGCCTCAGACACTGAGTACAAACGTAAATCGTCAACAAAACAGTTTTAGCTTAGTTGAACTATTGCAATGCATCAGCAGTGTTACACAATTAAATGTATTGTTTTCAATAAAAGTTAATTTTTTGTTTCTCCAGATTCCTAGGTGATACAAGTAGTCTGAAATTATATTTGTGTTTAGGTTCCAGCAGTCTATCAGAGGAAGCAACCCTTTTGAAATAGTTTGCTGTTCAGTGTAATTGCACATCCATCACTCTTGGCTTCTCATTCAAAACAAAATGCTGGTGATAAGTGACACACGGGAAAGTCACAGCACAGAAGCAGGAGATGGCTGTGTCAGCTTCGTGCAAGTACCATCCAGCTCACCCCCCTCCTCAGCTCCCACCTCTCTGTAACCCAGTTACTTCCTTCCTCTCAGGTAGAAGAGTCCCTGAACACGATGATGAGTGTGAAAGTGAGCTCACAGGTTTTGCTTGTTGTGTTCTGTGTTGTTCTGCTGAGCATTGTGGGGAGGCTATGTTAGCCCTGGAATGTGTAGTGACATTGCGGGCTGCTCCCAGCACAATACTCACTGATTTGACTTGATGCGGATTACACATTTCACTGCGTTTTTCAATGCACATGTGACAAATAAAACTAATCTCTCCAGTGTCGGCATGCTTAAGATTCAAAGCGGACGATGTGACCAAAGGCGACATTCTGCTGACAGCTCACGAAACAACTTCTTCTTCTTTCAATCATGATTCTACAACTAGGCTGTGTGTGATTGGAACCTGGGAGGTACACTTTGCTGGTGAGTTTTCGGGCCGATTAAGTAACCTGATGCCTTGCTGTCTCAGAGGGAGTTCGCTGAGGTTTGGAGCGGAGCGTGCAGCCTGGAGCCGAGGCACATGTCTGATTTGTGTTCATCTTCAAGTGGTCTATCAGAAACAAAATAAAGTTCTGAGGAAGCAACACTTTTGGAAAGATTTTGCTGCCCAGTGTTATTCATGATGTCCTGGCCAATAGATATTCCTGCTGATGATGTGGTGTGCACAGATTTAATTTACCCCACTGCAACAGCAACTGAAACAAGCGGCCACAAAAACTTTTGGAAGAGCTCAAGAGGTCAGGCAGCATCTGTGGAAGGGTATGGGTAATTGATGATTCGGATCGAGACCCTTCATTTCATTGAGGGTTAACTACTTGGACTGTTCCAAGAAGAGCTATGAAAACGTGATTCTTCCCTTCCTTCGTCAAAGCAGATTTTAACAAGGAGGAAATACTTAATATAGAACATTCTTCAGATAGAGGTGGTTTGCTGCGTTGAACATCTGGCCTGCGGTTGGAAATGGCCCCCTGATGGCAGTGGATAATCAGGGAATGTTAATGACTTGGATGGCGATTTTGGCCAGGGCTGTTTTTCTTGGCATGGAAACTCTGTACTGTCAGAAAGGAGATAAAACACACTATGCAGCTCAGAGTCGAGTAAGATTGTGTTTTTTTAATATATATATATATATATATATATTTGATTTATATGTGGCTTTCCCTGGAAACGATCAGAAGGGAGTTATGACATTATGAGCCAGCCATAGAATAAATAGAGAGAAATGTAACTGAGGCATGCAATCTACATAGTCGGCTACTCATGACCACACAAACATTCCCAGCGTCTCTCCAGTGGATCACCAGTTCCATAAGAGTTCTTCCTAAGGACCTCTGCTCCCCTTCCCCACCCCGTCTGTCTAAGCCACTCCCTCACTGGGTGGCACTGGGAAGTGATTGTGTTCTGGCAGTTGATGCCTCCATCAGTCAGGGTTGACCAAGCCAGGGCAGTACGATATGGAGAGCAAGCTATTGCCCATGTAGCAGGCTCCCCCTCCCCCTGCATCTGATGAACCCAAAGGTATGGTAAAAGCCGATACAGTTTGGTACCAGCAGTGTCACAGGAGTTGCCTGTCAGTGTTGAACTCAATGTAGGACTGCCTTCAGCTCCGGATTTTTCCCTCAGGGTTTATTCCCGAAACCTTCCCCATGAGTGGTTACAGATGCAAGGCAGCAGAGGTTTGAGATCAGAGTTTTCCTTCTCCTGGATGAGTTGCCAACCACGGCTGATAAGTCCCATGTTCCCAAAGCAATTGGTTTTAAGGCACCAGTAAACTGCCTTTGCCCCTTCTCCTGTCAGTAGAAATGCTTCCACTGGGCTTAGTAGCTAAGCCACCCGTGAAGGCCAGGAGCTGGACTTGGCTGTCAGAGGCCTTTGCCCCTTCTCCTGTCAGTAGAAATGCTTCCACTGGGCTTAGTAGCTAAGCCACCCGTGAAGGGCAGGAGCTGGACTTGGCTGTCAGAGGCTGTTTGAGGTGCACACCATTGGGAGCATTTAATAGGTAGTGGGATCTTGTCCCCACTACCTCACCCGGATATGACAACCTTGAGGAGCCAGTTCAAGTCAAGTCAAGTTGCTTTTATTGTTATTTTAACCATAACTGCTGGTACAGTACACAGTAAAAACTAAACTATGTTCCTCCAGGACTATGGTGCTACATGAAACAACACAAAACTACACTAGACTTCAGACCTACAAGGGACCTAAAGTGCACAAAACAGTGCAAGACAGTACAATAATTAATAAACAAGACAATAGGCAGAGTAAAGGGCAAAGTACAATATAATAATAAATAATGTAAATGTAACTATAACTGTAAGCAATGTTTTAGCAGGAATTGAGAAAGAAATAAGCAAAAATTACAAAGGGAGTGGAGTGGTGTTCAGGGGTGTGTGTTTGTGTGTGTGTGTGTGTGTGTGAGACTAGATTCTGGGTATTGAGGAGTCTGATAGCTTGGGGGAAGGAACTGTTACATAGTCTGGTCGTGAGAGCCCGAATGCTTTGGAGCCTTTTCTCAGAAGGCAGGAGGGAGAAGAGTTTGTATGAGGGGTGCATGGGGTCCTTCACAATACTGTTAGCTTTGCGGATGCAGCATGTGGTGTAAATGTCTGTAATGGCGGGAAGAGAGACCCGGATGATCCCTTCAGCCGACCTCACTATCCGCTGCGGGGTCTTACGATCTGAGACAGCAGTAAGATTTGATCTTTTTCTCTTTCAGTTTGCACCTCTTCAGGTGTGAACTCAGTGCAGGAATCACAGAGACTTTGGTGATCCAAACAAAACTAAAGATTTATTACAAAAATTAACAGCTTAGTCAAACAATACAAAATCTTTATCTGAATTTACTCATGATGTACTGAAAAACACAGACTGAGATTCACCCAACAAGGAACAACAACGACCCAACAAAGCATGACCCCGTTGAAGTACACCCTGGAGCACACGGGAATTCTGGACATTGACAGCACATCCTTTCTGAGATAAGGGGCCCAAAACAGTTTAAAATACTTCGTGCAGCATAAATAGTGTCTTATAAAGCCTCAGCATTATCTCCTTGCTTTTATATTCTATTCCTCTTGAAATAAATACTCAACATTGTATTTGCCTTCTTTACCACAGACTCAACTTGTGAATTAACCTTCAGGGAGTCTCGCACGAGGACTCCCAAGTCCCTCTGCACCTCTGATGTTTGAACACTTTCCCCATTTAGATAATAGTCTGCACTTTTGTTCCTTTTACCAAAATGCATCATCATACATTTCCCAACACTGTATTCCATCCGCCATTTTTTTTGCCCATTCTTCCAATTTGTCTAAGTCCTGCTGTGATCGCATTGTTTCCTCAGCACTACCTACCCCTCCACCTATCTTCGTATCATCTGCAAACTTTGCCACAAAGCCATCAATTCCATTATCCAAATCATTGACAAACAATGTGAAAACGGGAGATCCCAACTCTGGCCTCTGAGGATAGTCACCGACAATCAACTAGAAAAGGCCCCTCTTAATCCCACTCGCTGCCTCCTGCCTGTCAGCCATTCCACTATCCATTCCAGTATCTTCCCTGTAACACCATAGGATTTTATCTTGTTAAACAGCCTCATGCGTGGCACCTTATCAAATGCCTTCTGAAAATCCAAGTAAATGACATCCACTGCCTCTCCTTTGCCCTCCCTGCTTGTTACTTCCTCAAAGAACTCTAACAGATTTGTCAGGCGAGATTTCCCTTAACAGAAGCCATGCTGGCTTTTCCGTTGATCAGTGTAAAAAAAAGTTAAATTAAATCCAAATTAAGTCCTGACGAAGGGTCTCGGCCCGAAACGTCGACAGTGCTTCTCCTTATAAATGCTGCCTGGCCTGCTGTGTTCCACCAGCATTTTGTGAGTGTTGTTCAAATTAAATCCATCCTGATTCAATATTGTAAAACAATAAAATATGAAAACTTCCAAGGGGTTGAATGCTTTCTATAGGTGCTGACAATAATGACAGTAATATTGTTAAATGGCAATAAACTTGATTCGACTTGACGCTTGAGGGCAGCCCTCAGCACATTCTTAGGTGGTGTTGGTTGTTAACGCAAATGATGCATTTCACTTATGCTTCAATGTACAAGACCATAAGACAAAGGAGCAGAAGCCGACCATTCGGCCCATCGTGTCTACTCCACCATTTTATCATGAGCTGATCTAATCTCCCCTTTAGTCCCATTCCCCGCCTTCTCACCATAACCGTTGATGCCCTGACTACTCAGATACCTATCAATCTCTGCCTTAAATACACCCAATGACTTGGCCTCAACTGCCGCCCGTGGCAACAAATTCCACAGATTCACCAAACTCTGGCTAAAAAATTTTTTCGCATCTCTGTTCTGAATTGGCGCCCTGCAATCCTCAAGTCATGTCCTCTCGTACTAGACTCCCCACCATGGAAACAACTTTGCCACATCCACTCTGTCCAGGCCTTTCAACATTCGAAATGTTTCTATGAGGTCCCCCCTCATTCTCCTAAACTCCAAGGAGTACAGTCCAAGAGCGGTCAAACGTTCCTCATATGTTAACCCTCTCATTCCCGGAATCATTCTAGTGAATCTTCTCTGAACCCTCTCCAATGTCAGCACATAATTTCTTAAATAAGGAGCCCAAAACTATGCTCTATTCCTCTAGAAATGAATGCCAACATTGCATTTGCCTTCTTCACCACCGACTCAACCTGGAGGTTAACCTTATCCTGCATGAGGACTCCCAAGTCCCGTTGCATCTCAGAACTCCCCACTTAAATAATAGTCTGCCCGTTTATTTCTTCTCCCAAAGTGCATGACCATACACTTTCCAACATTGTATTTCATTTGCAACTTCTTTGCCCACTCTCCCAATCTATCCAAGTCTCTCTTCAGACTCTCTGTTTCCTCAGCACTACCAGCCCCTCCACCTATCTTTGTATCATCAGCAAACTTAGCCACAAAGCCATCTATTCCATAATCCAAGTCATTGATATACAACGTAAAAAGAAGCGGCCCCAACACGGACCCCTGTGGAACACCACTGGTAACCGGCAGCCAACCAGAATGGGGTCCCTTTATTCCCACTCTCTGTTTCCTGCCAAAGCTCCACCCACATTGATACAGGTGATAAATAAAAGTGAATCTTGAATGGGCTGTAGGATTTAGAGAGTTTGAATGAGTTTGGAGAGAAGCGGGAGAGGCAGAGAGCACCCCTTCCTCGACAGCTCAGCACTGGGAACTTGGGTCAAAACAGAAAGCATGTGCAGTGTGAGTGGACTACGGATTGTACACTGATGATGCAAACGATGAAGGATTCAAAGATTCAAAATACATTTATTGTCAAAGTACATATACAGTATACAACCCTGAGATTTGTCTTCCCCACAGACAGCCACCAAACAAAGCAACACCATGGAACCCGTTCAAGAAAGACATCAGACACCCAACGTGCCATAAAAAACAAATCACATGAAAGCCCGTCCGGTTTCCCTGGCTGTGTAAGTGTAGGGAAGACGCTCTCCAGTCCCACCAAATTCACGAGATTGAGACGTGTCTCCCACCCCCGAACCCCGGTTTGTGTGGGTGCTGTGTAATTTGCTACCCTGTTACAACTTACTGCCATGAAATAACAGATACAATTGCATACGATTAAAGGAATTATATTTATGAATCTGAACTTAAGGGTTAGTAAAGAAAACAGAAAGAAAAGTGCCCATTGTAATTAAACAGTCAAATGTGCACAAGCTGGAGCTCATCTTGAGCTTCTCTGTCACTCACGCGCTGGGCCCTCGGTCAACGTGAAAGCACATACCCCCTTCCGAATGTCGGTCACAATCCATCTCGAACAAATGGTCATGTCCTACGACCGGTTCTCTCCAGCGTCTTCACCTTTCATCTCCCACTGAACAAAAGCACCAAGACTAACCTCAGTGTCCCTCACCAAGAAAACCTGCCCCCAGTTCCACCATCCTAATTGGATGGTTCACATTCCTCACCATCCCTTATCTTCAACAACTACCCACACAGGGTGAATGCAGACAGACTGCTAAAGGAAAAACCTACAGCATAACAGTAAAGATGTGAAGCAGGGCATTACACACTCAAATGGTGAAAAACACAGAATATAAAATATTAAACCTCAGAGGCATTGAAAGAGTCCAGGAATGTACCGTTTAGTTCAGTTCAGTTCAATTTAGTGCTGTGTCGCAAGAGAACAGTGTCTGTGCACACTGATGGTGCACTCTGAGTGTGAGCTGTGCGAGGGAGGAGTGTCTGTGCACACTGATGGTGCACTGAGTGTGAGCTGTGCGAGGGAGCAGTGTCTGTGCACACTGATGGTGCACTCTGAGTGTGAGCTGTGTGAGGGAGCAGTGTCTGTGCACACTGATGGTGCACTCTGAGTGTGAGCTGTGTGAGGGAGCAGTGTCTGTGCACACTGATGGTGCACTGAGTGTGAGCTGTGCGAGGGAGCAACGTCTGTGCACACTGATGGTGCACTCTGAGTGTGAGCTGTGTGAGGGAGCAGTGTCTGTGCACACTGATGGTGCACTCTGAGTGTGAGCTGTGCGAGGAAGCAATGTCTGTGCACACTGATGGTGCACTCTGAGTGTGAGCTGTGTGAGGGAGCAGTGTCTGTGCACACTGATGGTGCACTCTGAGTGTGAGCTGTGTGAGGGAGCAGTGTCTGTGCACACTGATGGTGCACTCTGAGTGTGAGCTGTGTGAGGGAGCAGTGTCTGTGCACACTGATGGTGCACTCTGAGTGTGAGCTGTGCGAGGGAGCAGTGTCTGTGCACACTGATGGTGCACTGAGTGTGAGCTGTGTGAGGGAGCAGTGTCTGTGCACACTGATGGTGCACTCTGAGTGTGAGCTGTGTGAGGGAGCAGTGTCTGTGCACACTGATGGTGCACTCTGAGTGTGAGCTGTGTGAGGGAGCTGTTTGTGCACAGTTTCTCTGCAATGAGATTCTACTGGGAATTATAAACAGCACATGTTCTGCAGTGACTGCGGTTGGGTGTGAACTGTAGGACAGCACAACAATTGTGAGCAGTGAGTGTGAGCAGAGAAATGTTAGGAGAGAGTACACGGTGATTGTGACTAGTAATGTGACTAGGAGGAGAGAGAAAAGGGGCACAGTGAACGAAGTTTACTAGAAATTGGTGAACTCTGTTTTCCTGACATTGGGTTTATCCTGACAGAATACAAGGTACAAAGTTCAAAGTAACTTTGTTATCAAAGTACATACATGTCCCATACACAGCCCTGAGATTTACTTTCTTGTGGGAGTACTCAATAAACCTATAGAATAATAATAATCGTAACAGAATCAATGAAAGACCATCCAACATGGGTGTTCAGCCAGTGCAGAAGACAACAAACTGTGCAAATACAAAAAGAAATAATAATAATAAATAAATAAGTGTCAAGAACAGGAGATAAAGAGTCCTTGAAAGTGTGTCCTTTATTTGTTTGGTTTGTCACCAAAGACACTCACAAATATCTGCAGTGGAGAGCATTCTAACTGGCTGCGTCACTGTCTGGCATGGTGGGGGCAGCTACAGCACAGGATCGAGATAAGTTGCTGAGAGTTATAAACTCAGTCAGCTCCAACAAGAGCACGAACTAGCCTTCACTGTATCCAGGACATCATCAAGAAGCAATGCCTCAGAAAGATAGCGTCCATCATTTAGGACCCCCACCACCCAGGGCATGCCCTTTTCTCACTGTTGCCATCAGGGAGGAGGTACAGGAGCCTGTAGACACACACTCAGTGATTCAGTAACAGCATCTTCCCCCCCCTGACATCTGATTTCTAAAATGACATTGAAGCCATGAACACTACCTCACTACATTTTTATTTTTACTTTTGCACTATTTATTTAATTCAAGTATTATATATAACATTGTACTGCTGCCACAAACAACACATTTCACAACTTATGCCTGATTCTGATTCTGATTCTGATTTTGATTATGGGACAAGTGAAGTTAAATGAACTTATCCCTGTTGGTTCAAGAGTCTGATGGTTGAGGGGTGGTGTGAGTCCTGGGGTAGTGTAAGTCATGGGGTGGTGTGAGTCCTGGGGTAGTGTGAGTCCTGGGGTAGTGTAAGTCCTGGGGTGGTGTGAGTCCTGGGGTAGTGTGAGTCCTGAGGTGGTGTGAGTCCTGGGGTAGTGTGAGTCCTGGGGTAGTGTAAGTCCTGGGGTGGTGTGAGTCCTGGGGTGGTGTGAGTCCTGGGGTGGTATGAGTCCTGAGGTGGTGTAAGTCCTGGGGTGGTGTGAGTCCTGAGGTGGTGTGAGTCCTGGGGTAGTGTGAGTCCTGGGGTGGTGTGAGTAATAGGGGTGGTGTGAGTCCTGGGGTGGTGTAAGTCCTGGGGTGGTGTGAGTCCTGAGGTGGTGTGAGTCCTGGGGTGGTGTGAGTCCTGGGGTAGTGTGAGTCCTGGGGTAGTGTGAGTCCTGGGGTAGTGTAAGTCCTGGGGTGGTGTGAGTCCTGGGGTAGTGTGAGTCCTGGGGTAGTGTAAGTCCTGGGGTGGTGTAAGTCCTGGGGTGGTGTGAGTCCTGAGGTGGTGTGAGTCCTGGGGTGGTGTGAGTCCTGGGGTAGTGTGAGTCCTGGGGTGGTGTGAGTCCTGGGGTGGTGTGAGTCCTGAGGTGGTGTGAGTCCTGGGGTAGTGTGAGTCCTGGGGTGGTGTGAGTCCTGGGGTAGTGTAAGTCCTGGGGTGGTGTAAGTCCTGGGGTGGTGTGAGTCCTGGGGTGGTGTGAGTCCTGGGGTGGTATGAGTCCTGAGGTAGTGTGAGTCCTGGTGTGAGTCCAGGGGTAGTGTGAGTCCTGGGGTGGTGTGACTCCTGGGGTGGTGTGAATCCTGGGGTAGTGTGAGTCCTGGGGTGGTGTGAGTCCTGAGGTGGTGTGAGTCCTGGGGTAGTGTGAGTCCTGGGGTGGTGTGAATCCTGGGGTGGTGTGAGTCCTGGGGTAGTGTGAGTCCTGGGGTGGTGTGAGTCCTGGGGTAGTGTGAGTCCTGGGGTGGTGTGAGTCCTGGGGTGGTGTGAGTCCTGGGGTAGTGTGAGTCCTGGGGTAGTGTGAGTCCTGGGGTGGTGTGAGTCCTGGGGTGGTGTGAGTCCTGAGGTGGTGTGAGTCCTGGGGTGGTGTGAGTCCTGGGGTAGTGTGAGTCCTGGGGTAGTGTGAGTCCTGGGGTGGTGTGAGTCCTGGGGTGGTGTGAGTCCAGGGGTAGTGTGAGCCCTGGGGTAGTGTGAGTCCTGGGGTGGTGTGAGTCCTGGGGTGGTGTGAGTCCTGGGGTAGTGTGAGTCCTGGGGTGGTGTGAGTCCTGGGGTGGTGTGAGTCCTGAGGTGGTGTGAGTCCTGGGGTGGTGTGAGTCCTGGGGTGGTGTGAGTCCTGGTGTGAGTCCTGAGGTGGTGTGAGTCCTGGGGTAGTGTGAGTCCTGGGGTGGTGTGAGTCCTGGGGTGGTGTGAGTCCTGGGGTGGTGTGAGTCCTGGGGTAGTGTGAGTCCTGGGGTGGTGTGAGTCCTGGGGTGATGTGAGTCCTGGGGTAGTGTGAGTCCAGGGGTAGTGTGAGTCCTGGGGTAGTGTGAGTCCTGAGGTGGTGTGAGTCCTGGGGTGGTGTGAGTCCTGAGGTGGTGTGAGTCCTGGGGTGGTGTGAGTCCTGGGGTGGTATGAGTCCTGAGGTAGTGTGAGTCCTGGGGTGGTGTGAGTCCAGGGGTAGTGTGAGTCCTGGGGTGGTGTGACTCCTGGGGTGGTGTGAATCCTGGGGTAGTGTGAGTCCTGGGGTGGTGTGAGTCCTGGGGTGGTGTGAATCCTGGGGTGGTGTGAGTCCTGGGGTAGTGTGAGTCCTGGGGTGGTGTGAATCCTGGGGTGGTGTGAGTCCTGGGGTGGTGTGAGTCCTGATGTAGTGTGAGTCCTGAGGTGGTGTGAGTCCTGGGGTGGTGTGAGTCCTGAGGTGGTGTGAGTCCTGGGGTGGTGTGAGTCCTGGGGTGGTGTGAGTCCTGGGGTAGTGTGAGTCCTGGGGTGGTGTGAGTCCTGGGGTGGTGTGAGTCCTGGGGTAGTGTGAGTCCTGAGGTGGTGTGAGTCCTGGGGTGGTGTGAGTCCTGAGGTGGTGTGAGTCCTGGGGTGGTGTGAGTCCTGGGGTAGTGTGAGTCCTGGGGTAGTGTGAGTCCTGGGGTGGTGTGAGTCCTGGGGTGGTGTGAGTCCTGAGGTGGTGTGAGTCCTGGGGTGGTGTGAGTCCTGGGGTGGTGTGAGTCCTGGGGTAGTGTGAGTCCTGGGGTAGTGTGAGTCCTGGGGTGGTGTGAGTCCTGGGGTGGTGTGAGTCCAGGGGTAGTGTGAGCCCTGGGGTAGTGTGAGTCCTGGGGTGGTGTGAGTCCTGGGGTGGTGTGAGTCCTGGGGTAGTGTGAGTCCTGGGGTGGTGTGAGTCCTGGGGTGGTGTGAGTCCTGAGGTGGTGTGAGTCCTGGGGTGGTGTGAGTCCTGGGGTGGTGTGAGTCCTGGTGTGAGTCCAGGGGTGGTGTGAGTCCTGGGGTAGTGTGAGTCCTGAGGTGGTGTGAGTCCTGGGGTAGTGTGAGTCCTGGGGTGGTGTGAGTCCTGGGGTAGTGTGAGTCCTGGGGTAGTGTGAGTCCTGGGGTAGTGTGAGTCCTGAGGTGGTGTGAGTCCTGAGGTGGTGTGAGTCCTGGGGTGGTGTGAGTCCTGAGGTGGTGTGAGTCCTGGGGTGTTGTGAGTCCTGGGGTGGTGTGAGTCCTGGGGTGGTGTGAGTCCTGGGGTAGTGTGAGTCCTGGGGTGGTGTGAGTCCTGGTGCGGTGTGAATCCTGGGGTGGTGTGAGTCCTGGGGTAGTGTGAGTCCTGGGGTGGTGTGAATCCTGGGGTGGTGTGAGTCCTGGGGTGGTGTGAGTCCTGGGGTGGTGTGAGTCCTGGGGTAGTGTGAGTCCTGAGGTGGTGTGAGTCCTGAGGTAGTGTGAATCCTGGGGTAGTGTGAGTCCTGGGGTGGTGTGAGTCCTGGGGTGGTGTGAGTCCTGGGGTAGTGTGAGTCCTGGGGTGGTGTGAGTCCAGGGGTAGTGTGAGTCCTGGGGTGGTGTGAGTCCTGGGGTGGTGTGAGTCCTGGGGTAGTGTGAGTCCTGAGGTGGTGTGAGTCCTGGGGTAGTGTGAGTCCTGGGGTGGTGTGAGTCCTGGGGTGGTGTGAGTCCTGGGGTAGTGTGAGTCCTGGGGTGGTGTGAGTCCTGGGGTGGTGTGAGTCCTGGGGTAGTGTGAGACCTGGGGTAGTGTGAGTCCTGGGGTGGTGTGAGTCCTGGGGTGGTGTGAGTCCTGGGGTGGTGTGAGTCCTGGGGTAGTGTGAGTCCTGAGGTGGTGTGAGTCCTGGGGTGGTGTGAGTCCTGGGGTAGTGTGAGTCCTGGGGTGGTGTGAGTCCTGGGGTAGTGTGAGTCCTGGGGTGGTGTGAGTCCTGGGGTGGTGTGAGTCCTGGGGTAGTGTGAGTCCTGGGGTGGTGTGAGTCCTGGGGTGGTGTGAATCCTGGGGTAGTGTGAGTCCTGGGGTGGTGTGAGTCCTGGGGTAGTGTGAGTCCTGGGGTGGTGTGAGTCCTGGGGTGGTGTGAATCCTGGGGTGGTGTGAGTCCTGGGTTGGTGTGAGTCCTGGGGTGGTGTGAGTCCTGGGGTGGTGTGAGTCCTGGGGCGGTGTGAGTCCTGGGGCGGTGTGAGTCCTGGGGTGGTGTGAGTCCTGGGCTGGTGTGAATCCTGGGGTAGTGTGAGTCCTGGGGTGGTGTGAGTCCTGGGGTGGTGTGAGTCCTGAGGTAGTGTGAGTCCTGAGGTGGTGTGAGTCCTGGGGTAGTGTGAGTCCTGGGGTGGTGTGAGTCCTGGGGTGGTGTGAGTCCTGGGGTGGTGTGAGTCCTGGTGTGAGTCCTGGGGTGGTGTGAGTCCTGGGGTGGTGTGAGTCCTGGGGTAGTGTGAGTCCTGGGGTGGTGTGAGTCCTGGGGTAGTGTGAGTCCTGGGGTAGTGTGAGTCCTGAGGTGGTGTGAGTCCTGGGGTGGTGGGAGTCCTGGGGTGGTGTGAGTCCTGGGGTAGTGTGAGTCCTGGGGTAGTGTGAGTCCTGAGGTGGTGTGAGTCCTGGGGTAGTGTGAGTCCTGGTGTGAGTCCTGGGGTAGTGTGAGTCCTGGGGTAGTGTGAGTCCTGAGGTGGTGTGAGTCCTGGGGTAGTGTGAGTCCTGGGGTAGTGTGAGTCCTGGGGTGGTGTGAGTCCTGGGGTGGTATGAGTCCTGGGGTGGTGTGAATCCTGGGGTAGTGTGAGTCCTGGGGTGGTGTGAGTCCTGGGGTAGTGTGAGTCCTGGGGTGGTGTGAGTCCTGTGGTGGTGTGAGTCCTGGGGTGGTGTGAGTCCTGAGGTGGTGTGAGTCCTGGGGTGGTGTGAGTCCTGGGGTAGTGTGAGTCCTGGGGTAGTGTGAGTCCTGGGGTGGTGTGAGTCCTGGGGTAGTGTGAGTCCTGGGGTGGTGTGAGTCCTGGGGTGGTGTGAGTCCTGGGGTGGTCTGAGTCCTGGGGTGGTGTGAGTCCTGGGGTAGTGTGAGTCCTGGGGATAGTGTGAGTCCTGGGGTGGTGTGAGTCCTGGGGTAGTGTGAGTCCTGGGGTGGTGTGAGTCCTGGGGTAGTGTGAGTCCTGGGGTGGTGTGAGTCCTGAGGTAGTGTGAGTCCTGGGGTAGTGTGAGTCCTGGGGTAGTGTGAGTCCTGGGGTAGTGTGAGTCCTGGGGTGGTGTGAGTCCTGGTGCGGTGTGAATCCTGGGGTGGTGTGAGTCCTGGGGTGGTGTGAGTCCTGAGGTGGTGTGAGTCCTGGGGTAGTGTGAGTCCTGGTGCGGTGTGAATCCTGGGGTGGTGTGAGTCCTGGGGTAGTGTGAGTCCTGGGGTAGTGTGAGTCCAGGGGTGGTGTGAGTCCTGGGGTAGTGTGAGTCCTGGGGTGGTGTGAGTCCTGGGGTGGTGTGAGTCCAGGGGTGGTGTGAGTCCTGGGGTGGTGTGAGTCCTGGGGTGGTGTGAGTCCTGGGGTAGTGTGAGTCCTGGGGTGGTGTGAGTCCTGGGGTGGTGTGAGTCCAGGGGTGGTGTGAGTCCTGGGGTGGTGTGAGTCCTGAGGTGGTGTGAGTCCTGGGGTGGTGTGAGTCCTGGGGTGGTGTGAGTCCTGGGGTAGTGTGAGTCCTGGGGTGGTGTGAGTCCTGGTGCGGTGTGAATCCTGGGGTAGTGTGAGTCCTGGGGTGGTGTGAGTCCTGGGGTGGTGTGAGTCCTGGGGTGGTGTGAGTCCTGGGGTAGTGTGAGTCCTGGGGTGGTGTGAGTCCTGGGGCGGTGTGAGTCCTGGGGTGGTGTGAGTCCTGGGGTGGTGTGAGTCCTGAGGTGGTGTGAGTCCTGGGGTTGTGTGAGTCCTGGGGTGGTGTGAGTCCTGGGGTGGTGTGAGTCCTGGGTTGGTGTGAGTCCTGGGGTAGTGTGAGTCCTGGGGTGGTGTGAATCCTGGGGCGGTGTGAGTCCTGGGGTGGTGTGAGTCCTGGGCTGGTGTGAGTCCTGGGGCGGTGTGAGTCCTGGGGTGGTGTGAGTCCTGGGCTGGTGTGAATCCTGGGGTAGTGTGAGTCCTGGGGTGGTGTGAATCCTGAGGTGGTGTGAGTCCTGGGGTGGTGTGAGTCCTGGGGCGGTGTGAGTCCTGGGGTGGTGTGAGTCCTGGGCTGGTGTGAATCCTGGGGTAGTGTGAGTCCTGGGGTAGTGTGAGTCCTGGGGTGGTGTGAGTCCTGGGGTGGTGTGAGTCCTGAGGTGGTGTGAGTCCTGGGGTGGTGTGAGTCCTGGTGTGAGTCCTGGGGTGGTGTGAGTCCTGGGGTCGTGTGAGTCCTGAGCCTCTTGTTTCTTCTTCCTGTTGCTGCTCCTCTAGATTGAGTTTAGCTTCACTCTGACAGTGGAAGAGGCCAAGGACACACATGTCGGTGTGGGAATGGGGAGGAGAATTGGAATAGCTGGTATCTCCATGGCTTGGGCTCCAGACGGAAAAGCGGTGCTCGCAAAGTGATCACTGAGTTTGTGCCTGGCGTTTCCAACACAGAGTTGAACACACCAGGAGCATCGATTGCAATAAATGCGGCTGGAGCATTTGTGTGAGACTGTCTGCTTCACCTGGAATTACCCTTTCCAATCCATGAAACACTGTCACAGGAAAGCAGCATCCATCATCAGGGACCCCCATTACCTTGATCATGCTCTCTTCTCTCTGCTGCCATCAGAAAGAAGGTACAGGAGGCTCAGGGCTCATACTGCCAGGTTCAGGAACAGTTATTGCCCCTCAAACATCAGGCTCTTGAACCAAAGGGGATAACTTCACTCAGCTTCACTTGCCCTGTCACTGAACTGTTCCCACATCCAACTGATTCACTTCAAAGACTCTTCATCTCATGTTCTTGATATCTATTGCTTAGTTATTATTATGAATTCATTCTTTTCATATTTGTACAGTTTGTTGCTTTCTGCACTCTGGTTGAACACCCGGTCTTTCATTGATTCTGTTATGGTTATTATTCTATAGATTTATTAAGTATGCCGATGATAAAATAAATCTCAAAGTTGGATATAATGACACATTTCTACTTTGATTTACTTTGCACTTTGCTCCACAGAGCCCTGATTTCAACATCATTGAGGCTGTCTGGGATTATCTGGAGAGACAGAAGCAAGCGAGGCATCCAATCTCTGCAGAGGAACTGTGGCAAGTTCTCCAAGATGCAGGAGGTACAGCGCGGAGGACAGGGCCTCCATTCAGCCAGAGGTGCAGCGGCTGCTCAGGGAGGGGATCATTGAGCCAAGCACAAGTCCTTGGAGGGCCCAGGTGGTTGTTGTTTGGACCGTGCAGAAAAATAGGATGCTCGTGGACTATAGTCAAACCATCAATAGGTTCACGCAGCTTGACGCGTACCACCTACCCCGCATCGCGGATATGGTCAACCAGTTAGCTCAGTACAAGGTGTACTCGGCAATAGATCTGAAATCCGCTTATCACCAACTCCCCATCTACCCAGAGGACCACCCCTACACTGCCTTCGAGGCGGGCAGCAGGTTGTATCACTTCCTGCGCGTCCCATTCGGTGTCACAAATGGTGTCTCTGTCTTCCAGAGGGAAATGGACCGGATGGTGGACCAGTGCCGCATTTCCCTATCTGGATAATATCACCATCTGTGGTCACAACTGGTCGGATCACAACGCCAACCTCCAATGATTTTTCCAAGTGGCCAAAGCCCTGAACCTTACTTATAACAGGGACAAGTGTGTGTTCGGAACCACCCGACTCGCTATCCTTGGGTATGTCGTGGAAAACGGAGTCATTGGCCCTGATCCCGACTGTATGTGCCCCCTGTTAGAACTCCCTCTTCCCACCACTCTCAGAGCCCTCAGACGGTGCCTGGGCTTTTTTTCCTATTACGCCCAATGGGTCCCCCATTACGCAGACAAGGCCCACCCCCTGGTCAAGTCTACCACATTTCCCCTCTCTGTCAAGGTCTGCGCGGCCTTCAGCCGCATTAAAGGGGACATTGCCAAAGCAACAATGCATGCGGTGGACGAGACCATTCCCTTCCAAGTAGAGAGTGACGCCTCCGACTTCGTGCTGGCTGCTACCCTCAATCAGGAAGGCAGGCCAGTAGCATTCTTCTCTCATACCCTTCAAGTCCCTGAAATTCGGCACTCCACGGTGGAGAAAGAAGCGCAGGCCATAGTGGAAGCTATTAGGCACTGGAGGCACTATCTCGCCAGCAAAAGGTTCACCTTGCTGACCGACCAGCGCTCAGTTGCGTTCATGTTCAGCAACCAACAGTGGGGCAAAATCAAAAATGACAAAATTTTGCGGTGGAGAATAGAACTCTCCATCTACAACTATGACATCCTGTACCAGCCTGGAAGGCTCAATGAGCCCCCTGATGCCCTATCCCGGGGAGCGTGTGCCAGCGTGCAGCACGACCGGCTATACACCCTCCGTGCAGATCTTTGCCACCCGGGGGTCACCCGATTTTACCATTTCGTGAAAGCCCGGAACCTGCCTTACTCACTTGAGGACATCAGGACGATGACCAGGGACTGCCAAGTCTGTGCTGAGTGCAAACCGCACTTCTACCGTCCTGAAAAGGCACAACTTATCAAGGCCACCCGCCCCTTTGAGAGACTGAGTGTTGACTTTAAGGGCCCCCTCACTCCACCCATCACATTGTCTACTTTCTCAATATTATCGATGAGTACTCGCGGTTCCCCTTTGCCATCCCCTGCCCCAACACCACTACCACGACCCCGTCTCAATCAGAGAGAAGTAATGGAGTCGATCCCAAACTCACACCCTCGACGTCTCATTGAGAAGCAATGGAGTTGATGCTGGGCTCACACCCTCGACGTCTCAATCGGAGAGAAGCATCAGAGTCAATCCGGGGGTCGTGGCCCTTCTCCAGGCTGAACGCTCAGCTCCAAAACTAATCGAATTCACTTGGAGACAGCAAGTGCCAGACCACACAACTGGTCCCAAAACACACCATCAAAATGTAACGATCTGGTCTAAGATGGGGGCTCCCGTTTCATATCCTGAAGGCGATTGAAAGGGCCGGGTGTCGGGGATGGATGGGAGGGCCGGGTGTCGGGACTGGGGAGGGCCGGGTGTCGGGGATGGATGGGAGGGCCGGGTGTCGGGACTGGAGGGGAGGGCCGGGTGTCGGGAGGGCCGGGTGTCAGGACTGGGGAGGGCCGGGTGTCGGGGATGGATGGGAGGGCCGGGTGTCGGGACTGGAGGGGAGGGCCGGGTGTCGGGAGGGCCGGGTGTCGGGACTGGAGGGGAGGGCCGGGTGTCGGGAGGGCCGGGTGTCGGGACTGGGGAGGGCCGGGTGTCGGGGATGGAGGGGAGGGCCGGGTTTCGGGACTGGGGAGGGCCGGGTGTCGGGGTTGGAGGGGAGGGCCGGGTGTCGGGACTGGGGAGGGACGGGTGTCGGGGATGGATGGGAGGGCCGGGTGTCGGGACTGGAGGGGAGGGCCGGGTGTCGGGAGGGCCGGGTGTCGGGACTGGAGGGGAGGGCCGGGTGTCGGGAGGGCCGGGTGTCGGGACTGGGGAGGGCCGGGTGTCGGGGATGGAGGGGAGGGCCGGGTTTCGGGACTGGGGAGGGCCGGGTGTCGGGGTTGGAGGGGAGGGCCGGGTGTCGGGACTGGGGAGGGACGGGTGTCGGGAGGGCCGGGTGTCGGGACTGGGGAGGGCCGGGTTTCGGGAGGGCCGGGTGTCGGGACTGGGGAGGGCCGGGTTTCGGGACTGGGGAGGGCCGGGTGTCGGGAGGGCCGGGTGTCGGGGATGGAGGGGAGGGCCGGGTGTCGGGAGGGCCGGGTGTCGGGATTGGAGGGGAGGGCCGGGTGTCGGGGATGGAGGGGAGGGCCGGGTGTCGGGAGGGCCGGGTGTCGGGACTGGGGAGGGCCGGGGTGTCGGGGATGGAGGGGAGGGCCGGGTGTCGGGGATGGAGGGGAGGGCCGGGTTTCGGGACTGGGGAGGGCCGGGTGTCGGGGATGGAGGGGAGGGCCGGGTTTCGGGGATGGAGGGGAGGGCCGGGTGTCGGGACTGGAGGGGAGGGCCGGGTGTCGGGGATGGAGGGGAGGGCCGGGTGTCGGGGATGGAGGGGAGGGCCGGGTGTCGGGACTGGAGGGGAGGGTTGGGTGTCGGGAGGGCCGGGTGTCGGGGATGGAGGGGAGGGCCGGGTGTCGGGGATGGAGGGGAGGGCCGGGTGTCGGGGTTGGAGGGGAGGGCCGGGTGTCGGGGATGGAGGGGAGGGCCGGGTGTCGGGACTGGGGAGGGCCGGGTGTCGGGAATGGAGGGAAGGGCCGGGTGTCGGAACTGGGGAGGGCCGGGTGTCGGAACTGGGGAGGGCCGGGTGTCGGGACTGGGGAGGGCCGGGTGTCGGGGTTGGAGGGGAGGGCCGGGTGTCGGGGTTGGAGGGGAGGGCCGGGTGTCGGGGATGGAGGGGAGGGCCGGGTTTCGGGGATGGAGGGGAGGGCCGGGTGTCGGGACTGGAGGGGAGGGCCGGGTGTCGGGGATGGAGGGGAGGGCCGGGTGTCGGGGATGGAGGGGAGGGCCGGGTGTCGGGACTGGAGGGGAGGGTTGGGTGTCGGGAGGGCCGGGTGTCGGGGACTGGAGGGGAGGGCCGATGTCGGGGGGCCGGGTGTCGGGGATGGAGGGGAGGGCCGGGTGTCGGGAGGGCCGGGTGTCGGGATTGGAGGGGAGGGCCGGGTGTCGGGACTGGTGGGGAGGGCCGGGTGTCGGAACTGGGGAGGGCCGGGTGTCGGAACTGGGGAGGGCCGGGTGTCGGGACTGGGAGGGCCGGGTGTCGGGGATGGAGGGGAGGGGCCGGGTGTCGGGGATGGAGGGGAGGGCCGGGTGTCGGAACTGGGGAGGGCCGGGTGTCGGAACTGGGGAGGGCCGGGTGTCGGGACTGGGGAGGGCCGGGTGTCGGGGATGGAGGGGAGGGCCGGGTGTCGGGGATGGAGGGGAGGGCCGGGGTGTCGGAACTGGGGAGGGCCGGGTGTCGGGACTGGGGAGGGCCGGGTGTCGGGGTTGGAGGGGAGGGCCGGGTGTCGGGGGGTTGGAGGGAGGGCCGGGTGTCGGGGTTGGAGGGGAGGGCCGGGTGTCGGACTGGAGGGGAGGGCCGGGTGTCGGGGTTGGAGGGGAGGGTTGGTGTCGGGACTGGAGGGGAGGGCCGGGTGTCGGGGATGGAGGGGGAGGGCCGGGTGTCGGGGATGGAGGGGAGGGCCGGGTGTCGGACTGGAGGGGAGGGTTGGGTGTCGGGAGGGGCCGGGTGTCGGGACTGGAGGGGAGGGCCGGATGTCGGGGGGGCGGGTGTCGGGGATGGAGGGGAGGGCCGGGTGTCGGGAGGGGCCGGGTGTCGGGACAGGAGGGGAGGGCCGGGTGTCGGGACTGGAGGGGAGGGCCGGGTGTCGGGACTGGGAGGGCCGGGTGTCGGGACTGGGGAGGGCCGGGTGTCGGGAGGGCCGATGTCGGGGTTGGAGGGGAGGGTTGGGTGTCGGGACTGGAGGGGAGGGCCGGGTGTCGGGACTGGAGGGGAGGGCCGGGTGTCGGGACTGGGGAGGGCCGGGTGTTGGGGTTCGAGGGGAGGGCCGGGTGTCGGGACTGGAGGGGAGGGCCGGGTGTCGGGGTTGGAGGGGAGGGGCCGGGTGTCGGGAGGGCCGGGTTTCGGGACTGGGGAGGGCCGGGTGTCGGGGATGGAGGGGAGGGCCGGGTGTCGGGGATGGAGGGGAGGGCCGGGTGTCGGGATGGAGGGGAGGGCCGGGTGTCGGGGATGGAGGGGAGGGCCGGTGTCGGGACTGGAGGGGAGGGTTGGGTGTCGGGACTGGAGGGGAGGGCCGGGTGTCGGGACTGGAGGGGAGGGCCAGAAGTCGGGGTTGGAGGGGAGGGTTGGGTGTCGGGGCTGGAGGGGTGGGCCAGAAGTCGGGGTTGGAGGGGAGGGCTGGGTGTCGGGGATGGGAGGGGAGGGCCAGAAGTCGGGGTTGGAGGGGAGGGCCGGGTGTCGGGGTTGGAGGGGAGGCTGGGTGTCGGGACTGGAGGGGGAGGGCCGGGTGTCGGGACTGGAGGGGAGGGCCAGAAGTCGGGGTTGGAGGGGAGGGTTGGGTGTCGGGCTGGAGGGGAGGGCCAGAAGTCGGGGTTGGAGGGGAGGGCCGGGTGTCGGGGTTGGAGGGGAGGGCTGGGTGTCGGGATGGGGAGGGCCAGAAGTCGGGGTTGGAGGGGCGGGCCGGGGTGTCGGGGTTGGAGGGGAGGGCTGGGTGTCGGGGCTGGAGGGGAGGGGCCGGGTGTCGGGGATGGAGGGGAGGGCCGGGTGTCGGGACTGGAGGGGAGGGCCGGGTGTCGGGACTGGAGGGGAGGGCCGGGTGTCGGGGTTGGAGGGGAGGGCTGGGTGTCGGGGCTGGAGGGGAGTGTTGGGTGTCGGGGCTGGAGGGGAGGGCCGGGTGTCGGGGTTGGAGGGGAGGGCCGGATGTCGGGGTTGGAGGGAGGGCTGGGTGTCAGGACTGGAGGGGAGGGCCAGGTGTCGGGACTGGAGGGGAGGGCTGGGTGTTGGGACCGGAGGGGAGGGCTGGGTGTAGGGACTGGAGGGAGGGCCGGGTGTCAGGACTGGAGGGGAGGGCCCCGGGGGGGTCGGGACTGGAGGGGAGGGCCGGGTGTTGGGACTGGAGGGGAGGGCCGGGGTGTCGGGACTGGAGGGGAGGGCCAGAAGTCGGGGTTGGAGGGGAGGGTCGGGTGTTGGGACTGGAGGGGAGGGCCAGAAGTCGGGGTTGGAGGGGAGGTCGGGTGTCGGGGTTGGAGGGGAGGGCCGGGTGTCAGGACTGGAGGGGTGGGCTGGGTGTCGGGCTGGAGGGGAGGGCCAGAAGTCGGGGTTGGAGGGGAGGCCGGGTGTCGGGGTTGGAGGGGAGGGCTGGGTGTCGGGGATGGAGGGGAGGGCCGGGTGTCGGGATTGGAGGGGAGGGCCGGTGTCGGGACTGGAGGGGAGGGCCGGGTGTCGGAACTGGGGAGGGCCGGGTGTCGAACTGGGGAGGGCCGGGTGTCGGGACTGGGAGGCCGGGTGTCGGGGATGGAGGGGAGGGCCGGGTGTCGGGGATGGAGGGGAGGGCCGGGTGTCGGAACTGGGGAGGGCCGGGTGTCGGAACTGGGGAGGGCCGGGTGTCGGGACTGGGGAGGCCGGGTGTCGGGGATGGAGGGGAGGGCCGGGTGTCGGGGATGGAGGGGAGGGCCGGGTGTCGGAACTGGGGAGGGCCGGGTGTCGGGACTGGGGAGGGCCGGGTGTCGGGGTTGGAGGGGAGGGCCGGGTGTCGGGGTTGGAGGGGAGGGCCGGGTGTCGGGGTTGAAGGGGAGGGCCGGGTGTTGGGACTGGAGGGGAGGGCCGGTGTCGGGTTTGGAGGGGAGGGTTGGGGTGTCGGGACTGGAGGGGAGGGCCGGGGTGTCGGGGGATGGAGGGGAGGGCCGGGTGTCGGGATGGAGGGGAGGGCCAGGTGTCGGGACTGGAGGGGAGGGCTGGGTGTTGGGACCGGAGGGGAGGGCTGGGTGTAGGGACTGGAGGGGAGGGCCGGGTGTCAGGACTGGAGGGGAGGGCCGGGTGTCGGGGACTGGAGGGGAGGGCCGGGGTGTTGGGACTGGAGGGGAGGGCCGGGTGTCGGGACTGGAGGGGAGGGCCAGAAGTCGGGGTTGGAGGGGAGGGTCGGGTGTTGGGACTGGAGGGGAGGGCCAGAAGTCGGGGTTGGAGGGGAGGTCCGGGGTGTCGGGGTTGGAGGGGAGGGCCGGGGTGTCAGGACTGGAGGGGTGGGCTGGGTGTCGGGGCTGGAGGGGAGGGCCAGAAGTCGGGGTTGGAGGGGAGGCCGGGTGTCGGGGTTGGAGGGGAGGGCTGGGTGTCGGGGATGGAGGGGAGGGCCGGGTGTCGGGATTGGAGGGAGGGCCGGGTGTCGGGACTGGAGGGGAGGGCCGGGTGTCGGAACTGGGGAGGGCCGGGTGTCGGAACTGGGGTAGGGCCGGGTGTCGGGACTGGGGAGGGCCGGGTGTCGGGGATGGAGGGGAGGGCCGGGTGTCGGGGATGGAGGGGAGGGCCGGGTGTCGGGACTGGGGAGGGCCGGGTGTCGGGGATGGAGGGGGAGGGCCGGGTGTCGGGGATGGAGGGGAGGGCCGGGGTGTCGGAACTGGGGAGGGCCGGGTGTCGGGACTGGGGAGGGCCGGGTGTCGGGGTTGGAGGGAGGGCCGGGTGTCGGGGTTGGAGGGGAGGGGCCGGGTGTCGGGTTGAAGGGGAGGGCCGGGTGTCGGGACTGGAGGGAGGGCCGGGTGTCGGGGTTGGAGGGGAGGGTTGGGTGTCGGGACTGGAGGGGAGGGCCGGGGTGTCGGGGATGGAGGGGAGGGCCGGGTGTCGGGGATGGAGGGGAGGGCCGGGTGTCGGGACTGGAGGGGAGGGTTGGGTGTCGGGAGGGGCCGGGTGTCGGGACTGGAGGGGAGGGCCGGATGTCGGGGGGGCCGGGTGTCGGGGATGGAGGGGAGGGCCGGGTGTCGGGAGGGCCGGGTGTCGGGACAGGAGGGGAGGGCCGGGTGTCGGGACTGGAGGGGAGGGCCGGGTATCGGGACTGGGGAGGGCCGGGTGTCGGGACTGGGGAGGGCCGGGTGTCGGGAGGGGCGGATGTCGGGGTTGGAGGGAGGGTTGGGTGTCGGGACTGGAGGGGAGGGCCGGGTGTCGGGACTGGAGGGGAGGCCGGGTGTCGGGACTGGGGAGGGCCGGGTGTTGGGGATCGAGGGGAGGGCCGGGTGTCGGACTGGAGGGGAGGGCCGGGTGTCGGGGTTGGAGGGGAGGGCCGGGTTTCGAGACTGGAGGGGAGGGTCGGGTGTCGGGACTGGAGGGGAGGGCCGGGTGTCGGGTTGGAGGGGAGGGCCGGGTGTCGGGGATGGAGGGGAGGGGCCGGGTGTCGGGAGGGCCGGGTTTCGGGACTGGGGAGGGCCGGGTATCGGGGATGGAGGGGAGGGCCGGTGTCGGGGATGGAGGGGAGGGGCCGGGTGTCGGGGATGCAGGGGAGGGCCGGGTGTCGGGGTTGGAGGGGAGGGCCGGGTGTCGGGGATGGAGGGGAGGGCCGGGTGTCGGGGATGGAGGGGAGGGCCGGGGTGTCGGGACTGGAGGGGAGGGTTGGGTGTCGGGTCTGGAGGGGAGGGCCGGGGTGACGGGACTGGAGGGGAGGGCCAGAAGTCGGGGTTGGAGGGGAGGGTTGGGTGTCGGGGCTGGAGGGGTGGGCCAGAAGTCGGGGTTGGAGGGGAGGGCCGGGTGTCGGGGTTGGAGGGAGGGCTGGGTGTCGGGGATGGAGGGGAGGGCCAGAAGTCGGGGTTGGAGGGGAGGGCCGGGTGTCGGGGTTGGAGGGGGAGGGCTGGGTGTCGGGACTGGAGGGAGGGCCGGGTGTCGGGACTGGAGGGGAGGGCCAGAAGTCGGGGTTGGAGGGGAGGGCTGGGTGTCGGGGATGGGAGGGCCAGAAGTCGGGGTTGGAGGGGCGGGCCGGGTGTCGGGTTGGAGGGGAGGGCTGGGTGTCGGGGCTGGAGGGGAGGGCCGGGTGTCGGGGATGGAGGGGAGGGCCGGGTGTCGGGACTGGAGGGGAGGGCCGGGTGTCGGGGTTGAGGGGAGGGCCGGGTGTCGGGACTGGAGGGGAGGCCGGGTGTCGGTGTTGGAGGGGAGGGTTGGGTGTTGGGGCTGGAGGGGAGGGCAGGGTGTTGGGACTGGAGGGGAGGGTTGGGTGTTGGGACTGGAGGGGAGGGCCGGGTGTCGGGACTGGAGGGGAGGGTTGGGTGTCGGGGCGGGAGGGGAGGGCCGGTGTCGGGACTGGAGGGAGGGCCGGG
>NC_082723.1:74663135-74748791 GCF_030144855.1 Hypanus sabinus | reverse complement strand
GCTGGAGGAGAGGGCCAGAAGTCGGGGTTGGAGGGGAGGGCCGGGTGTCGGGGTTGGAGGGGAGGGATGGGTGTCGGGGCTGGAGGGGAGGGCCGGGTGTCGGGGATGTAGGGGAGGGCCGGGTGTCGGGACTGGAGGGAGGGCCGGGTGTCGGGACTGGAGGGGAGGGCCGGGTGTCGGGGTTGGAGGGGAGGGCCGGGTGTCGGGGCTGGAGGGGAGGGTTGGGTGTCGGGGCTGGAGGGGAGGTCCGGGTGTCGGGGTTGGAGGGGAGGGCCGGATGTCGGGGTTGGAGGGGAGGGCTGGGTGTCAGGACTGGAGTGGAGGGCCAGGTGTCGGGACTGGAGGGGAGGGCTGGGTGTTGGGACCGGAGGGGAGGGCTGGGTGTAGGGACTGGAGGGGAGGGCCGGGGTGTCAGGACTGGAGGGGAGGGCCGGGTGTCGGGACTGGAGGGGAGGGCTGGGTGTTGGGACTGGAGGGGAGGGCCGGGTGTCGGGGCTGGAGGGGAGGGTTGGGTGTTGGGACTGGAGGGAGGGCCAGGTGTCGGGGTTGGAGGGCAGGGCCGGGTGTCGGGACTGGAGGGGAGGGCTGGGTGTCGGGACTGGAGGGGAGGGTCGGGTGTTGGGACTGGAGCGGAGGGCCAGGTGTCAGGACTGGAGGGGTGGGCTGGGTGTCGGGGCTGGAGGGGAGGGCCAGAAGTCGGGGTTGGATGGGAGGGCCGGGTGTCGGGGTTGGAGGGGAGGGCCGGGTGTCGGGGTTGGAGGGGAGGGCCTGGTGTCAGGACTGGAGGGGTGGGCTGGGTGTCGGGGCTGGAGGAGAGGGCCAGAAGTCGGGGTTGGAGGGGAGGGCCGGGTGTCGGGGTTGGAGGGGAGGGATGGGTGTCGGGGCTGGAGGGGAGGGCCGGGTGTCGGGGATGGAGGGGAGGGCCGGGTGTCGGGACTGGAGGGGAGGGCCGAGTGTCGGGGTTGGAGGGGAGGGCTGGGTGTCAGGGCTGGAGGGGAGGGTTGGGTGTCAAGGGCTGGAGGGGAGGGCCGGGTGTCGGGGTTGGAGGGGAGGGCCGGATGTCGGGGTTGGAGGGGAGGGCTGGGTGTCAGGACTGGTGGGGAGGGGCTGGGTGTTGGGACCGGAGGGGAGGGCTGGGTGTAGGGACTGGAGGGGAGGGCCGGGTGTCAGGACTGGAGGGGAGGGCCGGGTGTCGGGACTGGAGGGGAGGGCCGGGTGTCGGGGTTGGAGGGGAGGGTTGGGTGTCTGGGCTGGAGGGGAGGGGAGGGCCGGGTCTCGGGACTGGAGGGGAGGGCCGGGTGTCGGGACTGGAGGAGAGGGCCGGGTGTCGGGACTGGAGGGGAGGGCCGGGTGTCGGTGTTGGAGGGGAGGGTTGGGTGTTGGGGCTGGAGGGGAGGGCAGGGTGTTGGGACTGGAGGGGAGGGCCGGGTGTCGGGGCGGGAGGGGAGGGCCGGGTGTCGGGACTGGAGGGGAGGGCCGGGTGTCGGGGTTGGAGGGCAGGGCCGGGTGTCAGGACTGGAGGGGAGGGCTGGGTGTCGGGACTGGAGGGGAGGGTCGGGTGTTGGGACTGGAGGGGAGGGCTGGATGTCGGGACTGGAGGGGAGGGCCGGGTGACGGGGTTGGAGGGGAGGGCCGGGTGTCGGGACTGGAGGGGGAGGGCTGGGTGTCGGGACTGGAGGGGAGGGCCGGGGTGTCGGGACTGGAGGGGAGGGCCGGGTGTCGGGACTGGAGGGGAAGGTCGGGTGTCGGACTGGAGGGGAGGGCCCGGTGTCGGGGTTGGAGGGGAGGGCTGGGTGTTGGGACTGGAGGGGAGGGGTCGGGTGTCGGGACTGGAGGGGAGGGCCGGGTGTTGGGGTTGGAGGGGAGGGCCGGATGTCGGGGTTGGAGGGGAGGCTGGGTGTCAGGACTGGAGGGGGAGGGCTGGGTGTTGGGACCGGAGGGGAGGGCTGGGTGTAGGGACTGGAGGGGAGGGCCGGGTGTCAGGACTTGGAAGGGGAGGGCCGGGTGTCGGGACTGGAGGGGAGGGCCGGGTGTCGGGGTTTGAGGGGAGGGGTTGGGTGTCGGGGCTGGAGGGGAGGGGAGGGCCGGGTCTCGGGACTGGAGGGAGAGGGCCGGGTGTCGGGGTTGGAGGGGAGGGTTGGGTGTCGGGGCTGGAGGGGAGGGTCGGGTGTTGGGGACCGGAGGGGAGGGCCGGGTGTTGGGACTGGAGGGGAGGGCCGGGTATCGGGGTTGGAGGGGAGGTCTGGGTGTCGGGACTGGAGGGGAGGGGCCGGGTGTCGGGGTTGGAGGGGAGGGCCGGGTGTCGGGATTGGAGTGGAGGGCCGGGGTGTCGGGACTGGAGGGGAGGGCCGGGTGTCGGGACTGGAGGAGAGGGCAGGGTGTTGGGACTGGAGGGGAGGGCCGGGTGTCGGGGTTGGAGGGGAGGGTTGGGTGTCGGGACTGGAGGGGAGGGTTGGGTGTTGGGACTGGAGGGGAGGGCCGGGTGTCGGGACTGGAGGGGAGGGTTGTGTGTCGGGGCGGGAGGGGAGGGCCGGGTGTCGGGACTGGAGGGGAGGGCCGGGTGTCGGGGTTGGAGGGCGGGGCCGGGTGTCAGGACTGGAGGGGAGGGCTGGGTGTCGGGACTGGAGGGGAGGGTCGGGTGTTGGGACTGGAGGGGAGGGCTGGATGTCGGGACTGGAGGGGAGGGCCGGGTGTCGGGGTTGGAGGGGAGGGCCGGGTGTCGGGGACTGGAGGGGAGGGCTGGGTGTCGGGACTGGAGGGGAGGGCCGGGTGTCGGGACTGGAGGGGAGGGCCGGGTGTCGGGACTGGAGGGGAAGGTCGGGTGTCGGGACTGGAGGGGAGGGCCCGGTGTCGGGGTTGGAGGGGAGGGCTGGGTGTTGGGACTGGAGGGGAGGGTCGGGGTGTCGGGACTGGAGGGGAGGGCCGGGTGTCGGGGTTGGAGGGGAGTGCCGGGTGTCGGGGTTGGAGGGGAGGGCCCGGGTGTCGGGACTGGAGGGGAGGGCCGGGTGTTGGGACTGGAGGGAGGAGGTCCGGGTGTCGGGGTTGGAGGGGAGGGCTGGGTGTCGGGGCTGGAGGGGAGGGGAGGGCCGGGTCTCGGGACTGGAGGGGAGGGCCGGGTGTCGGGGTTGGAGGGGAGGGTTGGGTGTCGGGGCTGGAGGGGAGGGTCGGGTGTTGGGGACTGGAGGGGAGGGCCGGGTATCGGGGTTGGAGGGGAGGGCTGGGTGTCGGGACTGGAGGGGAGGGGCCGGGTGTCGGGGTTGGAGGGGAGGGCCGGGTGTCGGGATTGGAGGGGGACGGCCCGGGTGTCGGGACTGGAGGGGAGGGCCGGGTGTCGGGACTGGAGGAGAGGGCCGGGTGTCGGGACTGAGGGGAGGGCCCGGGTGTCGGGGTTGGAGGGGAGGGTTGGGTGTTGGGGCTGGAGGGGAGGGCAGGGTGTTGGGACTGGAGGGGAGGGCCGGGTGTCGTGGTTGGAGGGGAGGGCCGGGTTTCGGGACTGGAGGGGAGGGCCGGGAGTTGGGACTGGAGGGGAGGGTCGGGTGTAGGGACTGGAGGGGAGGGCCGGGTGTCGGGGCTGGAGGGGAGGGCCGGGTGTTGGGACTGGAGGGGAGGGCCGGGTGTCGGGGTTGGAGGGGAGGTCCGGGTGTTGGGACTGGAGGGGAGGGCCGGGTGTCGGGGCTGGAGGGGGAGGGCCGGGTGTCGGGACTGGAGGGGAGGGCCGGGTGTCGGTTGTTGGAGAGGGAGGGTTGGGTGTTGGGGCTGGAGGGGAGGGCAGTGTGTTGGGACTGGAGGGGAGGGCCGGGTGTCGGGGTTGGAGGGGAGGGTTGGGTGTCGGGACTGGAGGGGAGGGTTGGGTGTTGGGGACTGGAGGGGAGGGCCGGGTGTCGGGACTGGAGGGGAGGGGTTGGGTGTCGGGGCGGGAGGTGAGGGCCGGGTGTCGGGACTGGAGGGGAGGGCCGGGTGTCGGGGTTGGAGGGCAGGGCCGGGTGTCAGGACTGGAGGGGAGGGCTGGGTGTCGGGACTGGAGGGGAGGGTCGGGTGTTGGGACTGGAGGGGAGGGCTGGATGTCGGGACTGGAGGGGAGGGCCGGGTGTCGGGGTTGGAGGGGAGGTCCGGGTGTCAGGACTGGAGGGGAGGGCTGGGGTGTCGGGACCTGGAGGGGAGGGCCGGGTGTCAGGACTGGAGGGAGAGGGTCGGGTGTTGGGACTGGAGGGGAGGGCCAGGTGTCGGGGCTGGAGGGGAGGGCCGGGAGTTGGGACTGGAGGGGAGGGTCGGGTGTAGGGACTGGAGGGGAGGGCCGGGTGTCGGGGCTGGAGGGGAGGGCCGGGTGTTGGGACTGGAGGGGAGGGCCGGGTGTCGGGACTGGAGGGGAGGTCCGGGTGTTGGGACTGGAGGGGAGGGCCGGGTGTCGGGGTTGTAGGGGAGGGCTGGGTGTTGGGACTGGAGGGGAGGGTCGGGTGTCGGGACTGGAGGGGAGGGCCGGGTGTCGGGGTTGGAGGGGAGGGCCGGGTGTCGGGACTGGAGGGGAGGTCCGGGTGTCGGGGTTGGAGGGGAGGGCTGGGTGTCGGGGCTGGAGGGGAGGGGAGGGCCGGGTCTCGGGACTGGAGGGGAGGGCCGGGTGTCGGGGTTGGAGGGGAGGGTTGGGTGTCGGGCTGGAGGGGAGGGTCGGGTGTTAGGGACTGGAGGGGAGGGCCGGGTGTTGGGACTGGAGGGGAGGGCCGGGTATCGGGGTTGGAGGGGAGGGCTGGGTGTCGGGACTGGAGGGGAGGGCCGGGTGTCGGGGTTGGAGGGGAGGGTTGGGTGTTGGGGCTGGAGGGGAGGGCAGGGTGTTGGGACTGGAGGGGAGAGTGCCGGGTGTCGGGGTTGGAGGGGAGGGTTGGGTGTCGGGACTGGAGGGGAGGGTTGGGTGTTGGGACTGGAGGGGAGGGCCGGGTGTCGGGACTGGAGGGGAGGGTTGGGTGTCGGGGCGGGAGGGGAGGGCCGGGGTGTCGGGACTGGAGGGGAGGGCCGGGTGTCGGGGTTGGAGGGCAGGGCCGGGTGTCGGGATTGGAGGGGAGAGCTGGGTGTCGGGACTGGAGGGGAGGGTCGGGTGTTGGGACTGGAGGGGGAGGGCTGGATGTCGGGACTGGAGGGGAGGGCCGGGTGTCGGGGTTGGAGGGTAGGGCCGGGTGTCGGGACTGGAGGGGAGGGCCGGGGTGTCAGGGGCTGGAGGGGAGGGCTGGGTGTCGGGACTGGAGGGGAGGGCCGGGTGTCGGGACTGGAGGGGAGGGTCGGGTGTCGGGACTGGAGGGGAGGGCCCGGTGTCGGGGTTGGAGGGGAGGGCTGGGTGTTGGGACTGGAGGGGAGGGTCGGGTGTCGGGACTGGAGGGGAGGGCCGGGTGTCGGGGGTTGGAGGGGAGGGCCGGGGTGTCGGGGTTGGACGGGGAGGGCCGGGTGTCGGGACTGGAGGGGAGGGCCGGGTGTTGGGACTGGAGGGGAGGTCCGGGGTGTCGGGATTGGAGGGGAGGGCTGGGTGTCGGGACTGGAGGGGAGGTCCGGGTGTCGGGGTTGGAGGGGAGGGCTGGGTGTCGGGACTGGAGGGGAGGTCCGGGTGTCGGGGTTGGAGGGGAAGGCTGGGTGTCGGGGCTGGAGGGGAGGGCCGGGTGTCGGGACTGGAGGGGAGGGCCAGGTGTCGGGGCTGGAGGGAAGGGCCGGGAGTTGGGACTGGAGGGGAGGGGTCGGGTGTAGGGACTGGAGGGGAGGGCCGGGTGTCTGGGCTGGAGGGGAGGGCCGGGTGTTGGGACTGGAGGGGAGGGCCGGGTGTCGGGGTTGGAGGGGAGGTCCGGGTGTTGGGACTGGAGGGGGAGGTCTCGGTGTCAGGAGTGGAGGGGAGGGCTGGGTGTCGGGACTGGAGGGGAGGGCCGGGGGGTCGGGTCTGGAGGGGAGGGCCGGGTGTCAGGACTGGAGGGGAGGGCTGGGTGTCGGGACTGGAGGGGAGGGCCCGGGTGTCAGGACTGGAGGGGAGGGTCGGGTGTCGGGGTGTCCTTCACCCCTCTCCGAGTGAAATTCCCCCTCGTGTTCCACCACCTCCACTGGCAGCTCGTTCCACTCCCTCACCCCTCTCCGAGTGCAATTCCCTCATGTGTTTCACCACCTCCACTGGCAGCTCGTTCCCCTCCTTCACCCCTCTCCGGGTGTCAGGACTGGAGGGGAGGGCCGGGTGTCGGGGTTGGAGGGGAGGTCCGGGTGTCAGGACTGGAGGGGAGGGCCGGGTGTCGGGACTGGAGGGGAGGGCCGGGGGTCGGGTCTGGAGGGGAGGGCCGGGTGTCAGGACTGGAGGGGAGCGCTGGGTGTCGGGACTGGAGGGGAGGGCCGGGTGTCAGGACTGGAGGGGAGGGTCAGGTGTCGGGACTGTAGGGGAGGGCCGGGTGTCAGGACTGGAGGGGAGGGTCGGGTGTCGGGACTGGAGGGGAGGGCTGTGTGTTGGTACTGGAGGGGAGGGCCGGGGGTCGGGGCTGGAGGGGAGGGTTGGGTGTTGGGACTGGAGGGGAGGGCTTGGTGTCGGGGCTGGAGGGGAGGGCCGGGTGTCGGGACTGGTGGTGAGGGCCGGGTGTTGGGACTGGAGGGGAGGTCCGGGTGTCGGGTTTGGACGGGAGAGCCGGGTCTCGGGACTGGAGGGGAGGGTTGGGTCTCGGGACTGGAGGGGAGGGCCGGGCTGGTTCTGTTCACTGCTCCATGATGTTTACTCCACTTCTCTGCACTGAGGCCGAGGCTGTCGGCCTGCTCTGAATGGTCCGGGCTTCAAGTCGACAAGCTCTACAACATTTACTCCGCAGTATGATGTACTGAGTCCGAGGCTGTCGGCCTGCTCTGAATGGTCTGGGCTTCAAGTCGACAAGCTCTGAAACATTTACTCCGCTGTATGATGAACTGTGTCCGAGGCTGTGGGCCTGCTCTGAATGGTCCGGGCTTCAAGTCGACAAGCTCTGCAACATTTACTCCGCTGTATGATGTACTGAGGCCGAGGCTGTCGGCTTGCTCTGAATGGTCCGGGCTTCAAGTCGACAAGCTCTGAAACATTTACTCCGCTGTATGATGAACTGAGGCCGAGGCTGTGGGCCTGCTTTAAATGGTCCGGGCTTCAAGTTGACAAGCTCTACAACATTTACTCCGCTGTATGATGAACTGAGACCGAGGCTGTGGGCCTGCTCTGAATGGTCCGGGCTTCAAGTCGACAAGGTCTGCAACATTTACTCCGCTGTATGATGAACTGAGTCCGAGGCTGTGGGCCTGCTCTGAATGGTCCGGGCTTCAAGTCGACAAGCTCTGCAACATTTACTCCGCTGTATGATGAACTGAGGCCGAGGCTGTGGGCCTGCTCTGAATGGTCCGGGCTTCAAGTCGACAAGCTGTACAACATTTACTCCGCTGTATGATGAACTGAGGCCGAGGCTGTGGGCCTGCTCTGAATGGTCCGGGCTTCAAGTCGACAAGCTCTGCAACATTTACTCCGCTGTATGATGAACTGAGGCCGAGGCTGTGGGCCTGCTTTAAATGGTCCGGGCTTCAAGTCGACATGCTCTACAACATTTACTCTGCTGTATGATGAACTGAGTCCGAGGCTGCGGGCTTGCTCTGAATGGTCCGGGCTTCAAGTCGACAAGCTCTACGACATTAACTCCGCTGTATGATGAACTGAGGCCGAGGCTGTAGGCCTGCTCTGAATGGTCCGGGCTTCAAGTCGACAAGCTCTACAACATTAACTCCGCTGTATGATGAACTGAGGCCGAGGCTGTAGGCCTGCTCTGAATGGTCCGGGCTTCAAGTCGACAAGCTCTACAACATTTACTCCGCTGTATGATGTACTGAGTCCGAGGCTATCGGCTTGCTCTGAATGGTCTGGGCTTCAAGTCGACAAGCTCTGCAACATTTACTCCGCTGTATGATGAACTGTGTCCGAGGCTGTGGGCCTGCTCTGAATGGTCCAGGCTTCAAGTCGACAAGCTCTGCAACATTTACTCCGCTGTATGATGAACTGTGTCCAAGGCTGTGGGCCTGCTTTGACTGCTCCAGGTTTTGAGTTGGTGCCTCCACGACATTTTCCTTCATTGTGTCATGAACTGAGGCCGAGGCTGTGGGCCTGCTCTGTCTGCTCTGGGCTTCTTGTCGATACTATTTGTTTGTTTCTATTGTTTACACGATTTGTGCTTTCCTCTGTCTGCACTTTGGATGTTTGTTGGTCTTTTTTTAATGAGATGGTGGTGGGGGGGGGGTGGGGGGGATGCTGCTACTGCACAGGATCGAAATAAGCCCCAGAGAGTTGTAAACTCAGTCAGCTCCATCAGGCTCTAGCCTCCATAGTATCCAGGATATCTTCAAGGCGAGATGCGTCAGAAAGCCAATTTCCATCATTAAGGAACCCCATGACCCAGGACATGCCCTCTTCTCATTGGGGAGGAGGTTAGAAGCCACACACTCAGTGATTCAGTAACAGCTTCTTCCCCTCTGCCATCTGATTTCTGATGGACATTGAACCCATGAACACTACTTCACTATGTTTTTTCTGTCTTTGCACGACTCACTTAATTTAACTGTTTGATAAATATATAAAATAGTATTGAACTGGATTCTGATGGAATATCAGGGCTAATGCATCAACTGCTGCCATCAGCAAGGAGGTACAGGAGCCTCTGGTCCCACACCACCAGGTTCGGGAACTACAACCATCAGGCTCTTTGTGCACTGGTTGTTTGTCAGTCTTTGTGTGTAGTTTTTCATTGATCCTACTGTACTTCTCTGTTCTACTGTGAATGTCTGCACGAAAGAGCATCTCAAAGTAATATATGGTGATTCTCTGGGCCCGTGCTGGAAAGTGTTGAGCACCTTAATTGGTAAATGGTTGTATAACGAGAGTCGTTAATTGTTTTACCTTGTTAAATACTTTGGCTCAGGGAGTCCAATGAACCTGTATCATTTTAGAGGACATACACAAAATGCTGGTATTCTCTATAGGGAGAAGTGCTGTGTTTGCTCATTTTAGAGGTCGCTCCTTAGTGCTTACCACAGGCTCCTAGTTTTGAGAATGTTTTATCTCCCGGTGGGTGTGGTTTGGTCGAGCCACCAATGTTCTGTTGGAATTCCAATGTATAAACTCTTGTTGCTGTCTCGACATGAAAGTCTGGCTTTCCTCCATATTGGGGTTAAGACCTTGCCAGTGCACACCATGATAGGTGATGTACATGTATAAATTTACATCATACGCGGAACTATTGAATCTCATCAGCCACTTCTCTTGGAAGAAGTCCATGGGATCACCAGAGATTGCAGCCATTAGCTCCAATGATTTGCTCATTTCCTGGATAGTTGTAGTGCCCCATTAAACTAATCCCTTCTGCTACACACTCCATATCCCTCTATTCTCTGCACACTCATGTGCCTATTGAAGAGCCTCTTAAACACCTCTGTCATTGCTGCCTCCAACACGACTTCTGCACATCTTCATCGAACTTTCCCCTTCACACCTTAAATGCAATTCACCTAACATTAGATTTTACGACTCTGGGAAAAAGATCTGGGTTGTGTGCTCTATCTACGCATCTCATAATCCTCTGTCAGGTCTCTCCTGATCTCCGCTGCCCCCAAAAACATCCCAACTTTACCCAAGTTACTTTTCTCCAATCTCCTTAAATTTGGTGCCCTTGAGTAGACACTCCTGCCCAAGCTGTTCTCTCTTTCAATACCTTATCACCTTGTACACCTCCTTTAATCCAGAGGAAAAGCCCCAGCTCTCTCAGCAGTCCTGTCTGAGGGCCAGTTAAACAGCCCTGTCGGACCTGCCTCCACCACTGCCCTGACGACTCTTGCACAGCACTGTCGGTGTCTATGATCAGACATGAGGAATGAATCCGATGCAGGGTGGTCTCGGAGGGACTCTCGCCAGAGGAAGGCCCACAGTCAAGCTGAAAGACATCTCAGGGCTTTATGATAAAAGGACTTACATTCAAAAACCAGGAGATAAAACTCTGTGGTTTGCTCTGTATTTAATGCTGCATTAATAAATTCCCAGAGACGTTATTGATGGACTTTGACCCGAGCAGTCAGGTGATCAATCATAAAGTGTCTGACTCTGCTGCCTAACTGGATTCCTTGTCAGAATTAGTGACAATAAAAGTTACTGTGAACTTGAAAGTGGTCCATTAACAAGTGACATGGTATATGATGCAAACAGCTGGAATTTTAAAGGGACAGTGAGGTCCTTCAGAAATAAATAATTAGTCTCTCTGCTCTTGGATCCTGGTTCCATGTAAATCTACCATAAAAAAGGGTTGATAATCATCGCTGTGGTTAAATAAAGAAATCGTTTTGTTTAAGGGTGTACAACATTTTCAATGGGATGTGTGAGATTATTTGAACAGGGCTCCAGAGCGAACACTGTTCTCCCACGCCTGGCTTCTTTGCTGTCACGCACACAGTTCTGCTCAGTTCCACGCAGCTTAATCTCTGGTATTAGTTTTGCATTGCTCTGACATGCTAACCTAATACAGACACAAGACGTCAGGTGCCAGGCAAGCCTGCTTGCCCCCACACTCCCAGACTGAGGGGAAGGAGCTGTTCCTTCACGGTCCTGTACCTCCTCCCTGAGGGTGTGACCTGGGTGGTGGGGGTCCTTAATGATGGATGCTGCCTTTCTGAATCACCACTTCTTGAAGATGTCCTGGAAACTACAGAGGCTAGTGCCCATGATGGAGCTGCCCGAGTGTACAATTAATTTTACAATCATGGTACAATGTACAATGACCAATTAACCTACCAAATGGCACATTTTTTGGAATGTGGGAGGAAAGTGGAGCCCAGAGGAAACCCACAGTTTCACAGGGACAATCATACAGACTCCTTACAGACATCACCAGAATTCAACTCCAAACTCTGAGCTGTAATATCGATGTCCTAACCCAGCGTGACGCCCTGCATGAGAGTAGCAGTCCAGGGTGAACAAAGAGCTTCCGAGGCTGGAAAGGAATAGTACCCCTTTCTGCCTGAGTGGAAGCAGGCCATTCAGCCCACTACTTCTATACTGACCATTGGGCACTGATCCACATTGATTGGGCGTCAGAGTAGTGTGGAGGCTAGTGTAACACTAGCAGCGCCAGTAAACTGGGTTCACATTCCAAAGTAGGGTTTTAAACTTATTATTTATTGAAAAACATTGTGGAATATGTCCTTCCAGTCCTTTCAGCCACGCCACCCAGCAATCACTGATTTAACCCCAGCCTACAGCGACCGATCAACCGACCCACCAGTATGTCTCTGGACTGAGAGGAAACCGGAGCACCCAGAGGAAACCCACACGGTCACAGGAAGAACCGTGCCGGATCTCTAACTGAATAAGTACCTTCTGCTGCTGTCTTTAAGGAGCTTGTACGTTCCTGCCCATGACCGCGGGGGTTTCCTCCGGGTGCTCACATTCCAAAGGAGGTCGATGGGTGTCATTGGGTGGCACAGGCCCACTGGCCCTGAAGGGCCTGTTCCCATGTTAAATCTCCAGTTAAAAATAAAATAAATATTTAAATAGTCCCAAATTCCAACACCTGATCACTGGAAAGGTTGGAGAAAAGTGAGTCAAACACAGGCAGAAAGGAGGAGGCTAGAAAGGAATCTTGCGAGCATAGATCAGTTGGACCATTCTGTGACTTGACTCTGTGAACTGTTGCCCTCTATGTCTAGGTGACACAAGTTCTCATCTTGACTCTGAACCGTAGCATTTGGTGACACAAGTTCTCATCTTGACTCTGAACCGTAGCCTTCTACTGTTCTAAGGTCAACAGTGGCCTTCTCATCTTGACTCTTTGAACGTTAGCTTTCTATGTCTGAGTGACTCCGGTACTCATCTTGACTCTATGAACCATAGCCTTCTAGGTCTGGGCAAGACAAGTTCTCATCTTGACTCTATGAACCATAGCATTTGGTGAGACAAGTACTCATCTTGACTCTATGAACCATAGCCTTCTAGGTCTGGGCAAGACAAGTTCTCATCTTGACTCTATGAACCATAGCATTTGGTGAGACAAGTTCTCATCTTGACTCTATGAACCATAGCATTTGGTGAGACAAGTTCTCATCTTGACTCTATGAACCGTAGCTTTCTAGGTCTGGATGAGACAAGTTCTCATCTTGACTCTATGAACCATGGCCTTATATACCTGGGTGATTCATGTTCTCACCTTGACAACTTTCAACTGGTGCAAGCAAAGCAGCTTCAATCACTCCTTCGGGCAGTACCTTGGGCACCACGGAAGCGTCGCAGTTCGTGCGATACTATGACAGCTCAAAGTGACAGAGTTTGGAGCTCAATCCCAATGTCCTCCGTAATCCACGTTTCCTCTGGGTGCTCCAGTTTCATCCCACAGTCCAAAGACATACTGCCTAGTAGGTGAATTGGTCATTGTAAGTTGTCCCGTGATTAGACCAGGATGAAATGAGGGGATTGCTGGGCGGTGAGGCTCAAAGGGCCAGAAATGGATATTCCACATGTCTCTCAATAAATAAATAAATAAATTTCCAGATACAACACCCTCTGGACAACGAGGTCCCCCTCGTATCCCCTCTATATCTCTTGAACTCTACTCTAAATCTATGTCCCAATTAACGCTAAATAAAAAGCCAATTAAAAGCTCCTTCCCCCCAATTTTCAGAAACACGAGATTCTACAGAAGCTGGAAATCCAGAGTAACACATAGAAAATACAGGAGGAACTCAGCAGGTCAGTGTAGCCTGCCTCCACCCCCCAAACGGGTTCATATACAAACGTGGCTTGTTAGCCGGCTCTGCCTACAGCCATGTAGCTCAGCGGAGAAGATGCCACCTTTCACAAACGTCTTGGGTCAGTATGATTTGGGTATCAACCGATGAGCAATGTAGTAGCGTTACCGTTAAAGAAATCTCAACTGGAATGAGTTCTGCGTAAATACCGCCCATACACAATTGTCGGTCGGCAAGAAATAATAGATCGTACACCACATAAAATGATAAAGAAAGTACATTTAGAAATTTCAGCTTTATCAAGCAGTTAGGTGGAGAGAGAAAAATAAAAATAAAAGGGCCCGTTACAGTTAACCCTATCCAATGTGCACATTGATTTCGAGTTGTCGTTTACTCACGCTCTGGACCCACGGTCCGTGTGAAAGCGCACACCACATCCCGAACATCGCTTGAAATCCATCTCCAACAAACGGGCTTCCTCTCGGGAGTATTGGCCCTTCCTCCTTGGAGCCATTCATCTGCATAAAGCACTTTGTGCAATGGGGACGCACCTTCCCACGGCATCCTCAGCCACCTTCCCTCCTGTCCTCTCAGTAGCTCACAAACCAAACTACTGTCCGTCACCAAACTCTCTCTGCCTTGCTCTCTCTGGAACGTTCGCCCACTGTCATAGTCCGGACCAAAGTCTGCATTCCGGTTGACGGTCCGGTCCGTGGACTCCGGCTGACCCTTGTTTCGGCTGAGCTTATTCATAAGCACCTGATGCTCACCTTGGGGCTGGGAATATAAGTATCCCTAGGATTGAGTGTGGTGGGGGGGTTGTCTTGTCAAGATTCTCTGGGAGCAAATGGCTGGTGGAAGGCTAGAATGGACACTTGCCATCTTTAGGCTGTGTTGGAGCAGCCTTGCTGTCAGTGGTTGGAGCTGTCATTGTGGTATGGATTTGGCCGTTTCCTGGGCCAGCTGGGTGGCCGTCAGCCACTCCAAGCTAAGTAGGGATCCAGTTGTTTCTGTAGCCAGTCAAGGTTGCTATCTGTAACTGCTACTTGGAACAACCCTGATGCAAAGATGGAACCGTCTGTCGTTCTTCAGTGTTTGTCTCTTCCTGTCCTTGCCCTGTGGGGTAAGTCAGGCTGTCCTGCCATTACCTGACAGATGGATCTGCCTCACCTTGGTGTGGAGTGGAAGTTGAGTCCTGGCTTGTTGAAGGATAAGTCCTGGCTCTATGTCTATGTACTGTCCAGTCACTTGTTAGTGTCTTGTTAAAGATGAGTCCTGGCTTTTTGAAGGAGAAACCCTGGCTCTATGTTGATGTACAGTTCCTAGTCTGCCTCCAAGCTCCAGCCTCTGAGTTATGCAAGCCTCAAGACCCCAGCCTCAAGAACCCAGGCCTTGTCATGTCTTTGCCCGAGTCACCACCCAGGTTCTGGGTCTTTGTGCAGTCTCTGGCTTGGAGTTCACACCCAGGCTCCTTGTTCCCAGTCACTCGCCCTGGTCCTGCTTCCCTAGCCTAGTCTGTGACCTGTCCCGTCCTGTTCCTAGTACTTCAGTGTCTGTGTCCTGCATTTGGGTCCATTCCTGATGCCCCCCTTATGACACCCAATCCCACCATCCTGATTGGCTGACTCCACATTCCTAAGTGGAACAACGTGGCATCTTACCTCTAGCCAAAACCAAAACATTCTACCAGCAAGACAAAATGCTTTTACAGAAAACTGCTGAAATGAAATGTCTACAGCATAGCAGTAGAAATCTTAACCAGGGCATTAAAAGGGGCATGAGTAACACATACATAATGCTGGAGGAAATCAGTATCTATGGAGAAGAACAAACAGTCGATGTTTCTGGTTGAGACCTTATCCAACTGTCTGATGAATGAAGGGGCTTGGCCTGAAACTTTGACCGTTTATTCCTTTCCACAGATGAGTTCCTCTGGCATTTTCCATGTGTTATCCCACCTTTTTATTCTGGCTTCTTCCTCCTTCCCTTCCAGTCCTGATGAAAGGTCTAGGCCCAAAACGTTGACTGTTCATTCATTTCCACAGATGCTGCCTGACCTGCTGACTTCCTCCAGTATTTTGTGCGTTTTGCTTGGATTTCCAGCATCTGCAGATTTTCTCTTGTTTATATGTGTTCTTGTTGTGATTTACAATTTTTATTATTATGCATTGCAATGCACTGCTGCTGTATAGCAGATTTCAGGCCAGTGACATTGAACGTGATTCTGATTCTGAATGTGGAAGTCACAAAGCCGATCACCGTTCAAACATCCCAGGGCCAAGCACTCTGGCAAGCTGTTGACAGGGCTAACGCCCCAGTAGGGGTGTTGGGCTTGTAAAGAAGAACCCCCACCTGTACATCTCATCATTTTATGTACCTCAGTTATATCTCCTTTAACTTCTATTGCAGAGAAATTGGATTGCACTTCCCCAAATTATAGAAACTTGGAGAGAGATATGTGATGCACCATCAATAACTCTCGGAGACGGGAGGCGAACGATAGGCTTTTATTAGCTGCAAGAGACCACCACACAACATCCTGGAGACTGAGGGGGGAGCAGTGCCTCCAATCACCTTATACCGGGGTCTGTGGGAGGAGCCACAGGAGCGGTCAGCAGAGGGGTGTGACCAGACAGGTATATGTAGTTCACTACGTCCTGCCACAGGAGCGGTCAGCAGAGGGGGTGTCCAGACAGGTATATGTAGTTCACCACGTCCAGCCACAGGAGAGGTCAGCAGAGGGGGTGTCCAGACAGGTATATGTAGTTCACCACGTCCAGCCACAGGAGCGGTCAGCAGAGGGGGTGTCTAGACAGGTATATGTAGTTCACCACGTCCAGCCACAGGAGCAGTCAGCAGAGGGGGTGTCCAGACAGGTATATGTAGTTCACCACGTCCTGCCACAGGAGAGGTCAGCAGAGGGGGTGTCTAGACAGGTATATGTAGTTCACCACGTCCTGCCACAGGAGAGGTCAGCAGAGGGGGTGTCCAGACAGGTATATGTAGTTCACCACAGTATGAAGGCAAGAGGACCATGGACAGGATGAACACATTCAGGTTTTCTCCCAGTGAAGGGTAACAAAAAATTAGAGAGCATAGTCTTAAAATGAGAAGGAAAAGATTTAACGTCCAAAGTAAATTTATTATCGAAGTACATATATGTCATCATATACAATCCTGAGGTTAATTTTCTTGTGGGCATGGTCAACAAATATATAGAATAATAACCGTAACAGAATCAATGAATGGCTGCCTATCCTGGCCGTTCAATAAGTGTGCAATGACATTAAATTGTGCAAGTACATAAAGAAATAAATAAGCAATAAATATTGAGACCATGCGATGAAGAGTCCTTGAAAATGAGTCCAAAGGTTGTGGAACAGTTCAATGATGGGGCGAGTGAAGTTTTCCCCTCTGGTTCAGGAGCTTGATGGTTGAGGGGTAATAATTGTTCCTGAACCTGGTGGTGTGGGTCCTGAGGCTCCTGTGACTCCTTCCTGATGGCTGCAGTGAGAAGAGAGCATGGCATGGGTGGTGGGGGTCTCTGTTGATGGATGCTGCTTTCCTGTGACAGTGTTTCATGTAGACGTGCTCAGTGGTGGGGAGGGATTTACAGATAATGTACCGATCTAAACCCACTACTTATATTCTTCAACCTCCAGCCTCTGGCATTTCTTTGTTTTTCAATTTACTTGGAGGGAAGGAAGTAACTGGGCTACAAAGAAGGGGGAGAGGGGTAGGATTAGCTGCCTGGTCCTTGCACTGAGCTAGCACAGACATCAAGGTCTGAGTGGCCTTCCTCTGCACTGTGACCCTCCTGCCTGACACTGATCACCAGGGTGTTGTGTTGAATATGAAACTGAAGAATGATGGACATGTAATAATGGACACCAACTGCCCAGCTCAGTAAATAGAAAAGCTTCAGCTGGCGTCCATCAGTGAATCCAACGCCTTTATTCTGTTGCATCTCTGTCACTGTGTTAAGCTTCCTTTTAAACGTGCAGCCCCAGCTCCGTATCCACGATGGTGACAGTAGGGTGAGTTTTGATTCTGCTGTTTGCCTTCTTCCACTGTGCAAAGCCTTGAGGGGCGTTGGGAGTCTGAGCAACGTCTGGTCTAGGTGTGAGAGCGCAGCGCCCAGCTGTAGTTTGGTCTGCCCACACCTCCTCTCTGAGCTCAGCAGCATCACGCGGAAGCTGTCACTGACTGACAAGAAAGTCTGCAGATGCTGGAAATCCAGAGCAACACACACAATGCTGGAGGAACTCAGCGGGTCAGGCAGCAACTATGGAAAACAGTGAAGAGTCGAGATTTCAGGCCGTGGCACTTCATCAGGACTGAGAAGGAGTAAAAAGGTGGGAGAAGAGTAAGGAGAGCAGCTAGTAAGTGATAAGTGAAGCCAGGTGGGGAGAGCATAAGATCAGAGGACACAGCCTCAAAATAGAGGGGTGTCTATTTAGAACGGAGATGAGGAATAATTTCTTTAGCCTGAGAGTGGTAAATTTGTGGAATTCATTGCCACAGATGGCTGCGGAGGCCGTCACTGGGTAAACTTAAAGCAGCTGTTGATAGGTTCTTGATTAGTGAGGGCATCAAAGATTGTGGAGAAGGCAGGAGAATGGGGTTGACAGGAATAATAAGTCAACCATGATGGACTCGATGAGCTGAATGGCCTAATTTTGCTCCTATGTCCTTATGGCCTAACCTTCAACACATTCCCAAGTTGCTCCACAAAGGCAGCTAGGAACAGCAGGATAGGATTGGCATAAATGAGCAAAAAGCTCAGCAGGAATGTGATGGACCAAATGGCCTACATATGGCTCTTGGAGTCTATATTGAAGCAAAATTGATGCACATGTGTAAGCTGCACTGTGGAGGCAGCAGTGTCGCCAGGGAAGCCAATTCATCACTCCCCAGCTGTCCTGTCAAACCACAGCGGGTGTTATCAATTAATTTGTTAATTTCACAACATGAAGCAAAGCACATGCCAAGCTTCAAACTTCTAAATATTTGCACCAAATTTATGCTTTTCTGAGTTTGTTTTTGGAACAGCTTCTGCTCTGCCGCCAGATTTCTGAGCAGACCATGAACACTAGCTCACTATTACGCTCTCTTTTCACTCTATTTATACTTGGTTACATATTTCTTGTTGTAACTTACAGTATTTTCTAATGTCCTGTACAAAAGCCTTAAGCACATATATACAGCTAGCAACACAGAACACTGGAGAAACTCAGCAGGTCAGGCAGCAGCCAAGGAAAAGAGTGAACAGTAAATGTTTTGGGTGAGTCTCTTCTTCAGGACTGACAATATACAGCTAGGTTGCCCAAGACTTTTGCATAGTACAGTAGTAATTTTATGTATTGCACTGTAACATTGCCATAAAAAATCAAATTTCATGACATATGTGAGTAATGATAAACCTGATTCTGATCTGGGTCTCTATTGTGGACTGGGAGTGGGAAGGGGCCAGGGAGAGGGGAATCATGATTGGGAAAAGGGGAAGGGAGAGGGGACAAAGAGGGAAGCACCAGAAAGACATTTTATAATGATCAACAAACCAGTTGTTGGGAGTCAAATGGCCTTGACTGGTGCCTCAGGGTTGGGTGTGTCTGCACCCATGTCATTGCGTGCCCTGGCATTCCTTCTCTGCCACCTGCCACACACCCCTCCCCAGGTGCTGCACCCTCACCATTCCCAACAAGGAGCATTGTTTTGTTTATTTGTATACAGAGAGCTTATTGTGTACATCAGAAAGGGTAAGACAAGGGAACATACACCTATCATCATAGAGGGATTGGAAGTGGAGAGACTGAGCAATTCCATGTTGCTGGGTGTTAATATCTCTCAGGATCTAGCCTAGTCCCAACATATCGATGCAGCAGCAAGGAAGGCAAGACAGCAGCTATATTTCGTTAGGAGTTTGAGGAGATTTGGTATGTCACCTAACACACTTGAAAATTTCTAGAGATGCACTGTGGAGAGTACTCTGACTGGCTGCATCACCGTCTGTACGGGGGTGGGGGTGCTACTGCACACGATCAGTTGTAGACTCAGTCAGCTCCATCATGGGCACTAGCCTCGATAGTATCCAGGACATCTTCAAGGAGCGATGCCTCAGAAAGGCAATGTCCATCATTTATGGACCTCACCACCCAGGTCTGGCCTCGTTCTCGTTGTTAACATCAGGGAGGAGGTGCAGAAGCCTGAAGACACACACACTCACCGATTCAGGAACAGCTTCTTCCCCTCTGCCATCTGATTCCTGAATGGACATTGAACCCATGAACACTACCTCACTACTTTTTATTTCTATTTTTTGGATTACTTATTTAATTGAACTATTTATTATGTATATATTTACAGTTTTTCCTATATTATCATGTTTTGCATTGTACTGTCACCACAAAGCGAACAAATTTCACCACATGTGCCCATGACATTAAACCTGATTCCAATGGCACAAAGTTGAAATAAATGTGAGTCACACGCAGAGGAAGGTTCCTCCCCTTCTTTGGCAACCAGATCAGGCCCAGTGAGATTTGAACAACCAAGGCTGAGGAGTGAGTTTGTACCTGTGAAGCGTGCTGACACTCACAGCCCACACACAGCTAGAGGGCTGGGTTCTCCAACCCAGACTTAAACCACAAGTGTCAGACGTAGGACTGATAGAGGAGATTATGCAGATCCTGGAAATCTTGAGCAACACACGCTAAGTGCTCCAGAAACTCAGCTGGTCCTTCTGTGGAGGAGAATAAACAATCATCATTTTGGGCTGAGAACCTTCATCAGGACCATAAGACCATAAGCAGAATTAGGCTATTAGGCCCAATGAGTCTGTTCTGTTATTCCATCATGGCTGATTTATTATCCCTGTCAACCCCCAGAGAAGAGGCCAGAATAAGAAGGTGAAGGGAGGGAGAAGAAAGAGAGGAGGGGTGGGTGAGGGAGATAAGGTAAGAAGCTGCAAGGTGATTGGTGGAAGAGGTAGCGGGCTGAAGAAGGAGGAATCTGAGAGGAGAGGGAAAGGAAAGGAGAAGGGGATCCAGAGGGAAGTGTTGGGCAGGTGAGGTGAAGAGATGAGGTGAGAAGAGAGTTAGAATAGGAAATGGACAAAGTGAAAAGAGTGAGGGGGGAGAAATTACCAAAAGTTAGAGAAATTGACGTTTATCTATTCTCTAAGATAGCCAAAAATTGGTAGAGTCTCCACTCGATGATAATTACTATTCTATGCTAGATTTATTGAGTACACCCACAAGAAAATGAATCTCAGGGATGTATACAGTGACATATATGTACTTTGATACTAAATTCACTTTGAACTTTTAACTTTTTGTTTCTTTATTTGATTTTCAGTGGCAATTATAAACACAAGAGAATCTACAATGCTGGAAATCCAGAGTAAAACACACAAAAAGCTGGAGGATTTCAGCAGGTCAAGAAACATATGTAGAAAGGAATGAAGAGCCAGCACTTGGCCCAGGGCCCTTGCACTGTTTTGTGTGGAGAGCCAGAGAGTGTTGAGCTCCAAAGTCTTTGAAGCACCTGAATTGGTTAATTGCTGTTTAATAAGGGTCATTAATTGTTTATTTGAGTTCCTTGTGTATTTCTTGAGTGACTCACCATTTTGATACACCATCAATAACTCTCGGAGACGTGAGGCGAGATATAGGCTTTTATTGTCTGAAAGAAAGAACAAGCAGCAATTGACCACCACAATGCATCCTGGAGACTGAGGCCGGGGCGGTGTCTCCAATCGCCTTTATACCGGGGTCCGTGGGAGGAGCCACAGGAGCAGTCAGCAGGGGGAAGCGTGTCCAGACAGCTATTGTGTCCAAGTTCACCACACCTTTATAATGCAATCTTCCAGTGCTTTCTGTTCAAACTTGTAAAGTTTATTTTCATAGGCTTGGGGATTCCGTATTACATGTATTACTTAAGCAGATGTGTGATTAGCACTAATCGCGGGGTCCTAGTTTTCAGAATGTTACATCTCATGGTGTCGCTCGGCCGAGCCACTGATGTTCTTTTGGAATTATTATGAATAATCTTTCGTCACCATCCATACGTTGGAGTACGTCTTCCCTCCGCACTTGGGTTCCAACATCGTCAGTGCACACCATGACATGAAGGCTATCTTCTCATTCTGGCTTCTCTGTCCTTCCCTTCCAGTCCTGCTTAAGGATCTCCACCTGAAACATCAGTTCTTTATTCCTCTCCATAGATGCTGCCCGACCTGCTGAGTTCCTATAGCATTTTGCGTGCATTACTCTATTTAGATTAGTTTATAGTTAGATACACCAGAACACAATGAATTCCTTTGCTTATGTGAAGCTGACAGTAAACAGTGCGTGTAGCAGATGATAAATACAAAGGTTGAATTCAAAAAGAATCGTGAAAGGGACAATGATGGAAAAACTGAGGGAGGTACAATTCTGAGAACGTGACTGCACTACCAGCAAGAAAATCAGCATCAGAGTCGGGTTTAATATCACCAGAATATGTCGTGGAGTTTGTTGTGGTACAGTGCTGTGTTCTGGTGAGGTTAGACTGGATTTCCTCAGGGATTTGTTTTTTCCTCTCTCTACACATCGGGTGTTCAACAGTCTTTTTTTGTCTTAATGCGTTCTATTGGGGTTTTTTGCCTTGTGGCTGCCTGTAAGGTAAAACGACTAATCTCAAGGTCGTATAAAGTATGCATACTTCGATTATAAAATATACTTTGAACTTTCACGTTGAGTGTCCTATGGCCCTAGACTTCCCCCACTAATGGAACCATCCTCTCCACATCCACTCTGCCCGGACCTTTCAGTGTTTGAAATCATAATCACTACATACGTGTAGCTGTTCAGCATTGTCGTACAGTTGCTTTTGTACTTCTCTTGCAGCTTCTTAGTTTTTCTGCAGCAGATGTCACGCCTCTTGAAACAAGCTAATTTATAGTCATAGAGATGTACATAAACAGGCCTTTCAGCCTATCTAGTCCTTGCTGAACCATTTAAACTGCTTACTCCCATCAATCTGCACCTGAATCATAACCCTGCATACCCCTACCATCAATGTACCTAACCAAACTTCTCTTAAATGTTGAAATCGAGCTCACATGCACCGCTTGTGCTGGCAGCTCATTCCACACTCTCACCACACTCTGAGTGAAGAAGTTTCCCCTCACGTTCCCCCTAAACCTTTCAACTTCACCCTTAATCCATGAGCTCTAGTTACATTCCCACCCAGCTTTGGTGGAAAAGTCCTGTTTGCATTTGCCCTGTCTATACCCCTCATAATTTTGAATACCTCTGTCAAATCTCCGCTCAATCTTCTATGTTCCAAGGAATAAAGCCCTAACCCATTCAAACGTTCCTTATAACCCAGGTACTCCAGACCTGGCAACATCCTTGTGAATTTTCTCTGCACTCTTTCAACCTTGTTTACATCTTTCCTATAGGCAGGTGACCAAAACTGCACTCAATACTTCAAATGAGGCCTCACCAATGTCTTATACAGCTTCAGCATAACATCCCATCTCCTGTATTCAATGCACTGACTTATGAAGCTTTCTTTATGTCCCTTGTTATCACTTGAAACCTATTTATCTCCAGCCTGAGTATCAGATGACTTAGATTTCTTATTTTTTGACTTTCCTTTGATCATCCTTTGCTCTAGTAACACTTAATAATTGGCTGTAACCACCAAGTTTTACATATAAGGTGGCACAGTCCAGGCCCTTCAGCCCACAATATCTTGCCAATCTTTTATCCTACTCCAAGCTCAATCTAAAGCTTCTCTCCCATAACCTCCATTTTTCTTTTGTCTATGTGCTGATCTAAGAATCTCTCACATGTCCCTCATGTGTCTGCCCCTACGTCACCTCTGTCATTGTGTTCCATACACCTCCACTGTCTGTAAAACACCTACCTCTGGCATTCCCCTAAATTTTCCTCCAATCACCTTAAAATTATGTCCCTCATATTGGGGTGTATAGGGGTGTCCAGGGAGGGGCAGCCCCTTTGTGGAAAGGGCTAGTTGTGCCCATTCTGGGGCAGCTCGTTCATCTTTGGTCCTCATCGGACACTCAGTTCTGACCTGTGGCTCCAAGTAGCTATTTGCATGTGACAGCGGCCACTCCCCGGGTCACCACTTCGACACGGGGGGCTAAACCAGGGGAGGGTAGTCGGTGGGCCTCACACGCTGGCCTGTCAGCTCCAGCAGACTGGGTGGCTGAGATCTATATTGAGATCCAACAGCCAGGAAGTTAGTACTACCACCCTCTGTGGAGAGTGAGGAGCATGACAAGGCACAGAAGATGTCATGGTCATCCACTGGAACCAAGTTTGTGATGTTTGTTTGTACCACTGGACCAGGACTTCTGCAGTTCAGAGAGTGGAGCTGCCTCAGTGCAAAGGCTTTTCCACTTTAAAGACTCTCCCGCACAGGTTTCCTGTCTTTGTTGGATATGATGAACAACCAGCACCCAGGGAAAAGTCTGTCCCTCCACTTGATCGATGCCTCATCACCCTGTGCTTCATTCTTGACTGCTGAAGAATCTCCGGGTCAATATCACCATGAGGAGCGCAGTGACTACTCCTCACGATAATGCCACACCTCCACTACATCCATCACAAGAAGGTGATGTTGTCCAAAAGGCTCTTCAGAAGCCAAGAATGAGGCACAGACATTGTGGCTACAGGATCCCTGTGGCATCTGGTGACCCTGTAATTCCTGTCTCGGAGGTTCTCAAGATGGTGAACTTCCACAAGGAGACAGGCCCTGAAACCTCTGTGAACCAACTGGCCTGGTGCTCAAAGACATTTTCACTTTGTCACTGCTACAGTTGGAGGCTCCCACGTGTTTCAAAAGGGCAACAATTATACCGGTACCCAAAAAGAGTAGTGTGAACTGCCTTAACGGCTATTGGCCAGTTATACTCACATTTACGGTGACGCATGTGGAAGGGCATTCAGCACATCACCAACTACCGGACAACATCACCTGACTGTGTGGGTGATGCCTCCCTCCCAGATGCGCTGAACAACTTCTACGCTCGTTTTGAGGGAGAAAATGACATGGCGGTGAGGAAGTCCACCCCTCCTACGAATGACCAGGTGTTGTGTCTCACCGTGGCCGATGTGAGAAGAACCCTGTGCAGGGTCAACCCACGGAAGGCTGCTGGACCAGACAACATCCCTGGTAGAGTACTTAGAGGATGTGCAGACCAGCTAGCAGATGTTCTCACTGACATCTTCAACATCTCCCTGAGCAACGCCACCATTCCAACGTGCTTCAAGGCTGCCACCATCATCCCCATGCCGAAGACGTCTTCAGTGTCCTGCCTAAATGACTACCATCCCATTGTACTCACGTCCATCATCATGAAGTGTTTCGAGAGGCTTGTCATGAGGCATATCAAGACCCTGCTGCCCCCCCACTGGACCCCCTGCAGCTTACGTACCGTCCCAACCGCTCAACAGATGCCGCCATTGCCACCACCCTCCACCTGGCCCTAACCCACCTGGACAAAATAGACACATACGTTCGAATGCTGTTCATAGACTTCAGTTCAGCATTCAACACAATCATCCCTCAGAAACTGATTGGAAAGCTGAGCCTACTGGGCCTGAACACTTCCCTCTGTAACTGGATCCTAGACTTCCTGACTGGGAGACCCCAGTCAGTCCAGATCAGAGGCAGCATCTCCAACACCATCACACTGAGCACGGGGGCCCCCCCAGGGCTGTGTGCTCAGTCCACTGCTGTTCACTCTGCTGACCCACGACTGTGCTGCAACACACAGCTCGAACCACATCATCAAGTTCGCCGATGACACGACCGTGGTGGGTCTCATCAGCAAGAACGATGAGTCAGCTTACAAAGAGGAGGTGCAGCGGCTAACGGACTGGTGCAGAGTCAACAACCTGTCTCTGAATATGAATAAAACAAAAGAAATAGTTGTTGACTTCAGGAGGGCAGGGAGCGACCACTCCCCGCTGAACATTGACGGCTCCTCGAAGAGATCGTAAAGAGCACCAGATTTCTTGGTGTTCACCTGGCGGAGAATCTCACCTGGTCCCTCAACACCAGCTCCATAGTAAAGAAAGCCCAGCAGCATCTCTACTTTCTGCGAAAGCTGAGGAAAGTCCATCTCCCACCCCACCATCCTCATCACATTCTACAGGGGTTATATTGAGAGCATCCTGAGCAGCTGCATCACTGCCTGGTTTGGAAATTGCACCATCTCGGATCGCAAGACCCTGCAGCGGATAGTGAGGTCAGCTGAGAAGATCATCGGGGTCTCTCTTCCCGCCATTACAGACATTTACACTGCACGCTGCATCCACAAAGCAAACAACATTATGAAGGACCTCACATACCCCTCATACAAACTCTTCTCCCTCTTGCCATCTGGGAAAAGGCACCGAAGCATTTGGGCTCTCACGACCAGACTATGTAACAGTTTCTTCCCCCAAGACATCAGACTCCTCAATACCCAGAGTCTGGACTGACACCAATTTACTGCCCTCTACTATGCCTATTGTCTTGTTTATTATTTATTGTAATGCCTGCACTGTTTTGTGCACTTTATGCAGTCCTGGGTAGGTCTGTGGTCTAGTGTAGTTTTTTTCTGTGTTGTTTTTACATAGTTCAATGTAGTTTTTGTACTGTTTCATGTAACACCACGGTCCTGAAAAACATTGTCTCATTTTTACTATGTACTGTACCAGCAGTTACGGTCGAAATTACAATAAAAAGTGACTTGACTTGACTCAACTTGAAAGATTGGTTATGACTAGAATGAACTCCTGTCTCAGCAAACACCTGGACCCACTGCAATTTGCCTATTGCCATAATAGGTCTACAGCAGGCACAACCTCAATGGCTCTTCACATAGCTTGGATCACCTAGTCAACATCAACACCTCTGTTGGGATGCTGTATATTAACTACAGCTCAGCGTTTAACACAATCATTCCTACGGTTCTGCTAAAAAAAAACACAGAACCTGGGCCTTTGTACGTTCCTCTGCAACTGGATCCTCGACTTCCTAACCAGAAGACCACAATCTGTGCAGGTAGGAAACTACATCTAAACCTTAACTGATTAACAACTCTGGCTCACCTCAGGTGTGTGCTTAGCCCACTGCTCTACTCTCTCTACACCCATGACTGTGTGGTTAGGAACAGCTCAAAGGCCATCTATAAATTTGCTGATGATACAATTATTGATGGCAGAATTTCAGATTGCGTACAGGAGTGAGATATACCAGCTAGCTGAGTGGTGTCGCAGCAACAACCTTGCTCTCAACATCAGTAAGACCAAAGAACTGTTTGTGTACTTCAGGAAGAGTAAGTCGAGAGAACTCACACCAGTCTTCATTGAGGGATCAGAAGTGGAGAGAGTGAGCAAATTCAAGTTCTTGGGTGTCAGTGTTTCTGAGGGTCTATCCTGGGCCCAACATCTTGATGCAGCTACAAAGAAGGCACAACAGTTGCTATATTTCATCAGGAGTTTGAGGAGATTTGGTCTGTCACCAAGACACTTGCAAATTTCTACAGATGTGCCATGGAGAGCATTCTGACTGGCTGTGTCACCATCTGGAGGGTGGAGGGTGTCTACTGCACAGGATCAAAATAAGCTCAGTCAGCTCCATCGTAGACACAAGCCTCCGTAGTATCCAGAACATCTTCAAGGAGCAAAGTCTCAGAAAGGCAGCGTCCATCATTAAGGACCCCCATCACCAAGGACATGCTCTCTTCTCATTGTTACCATCAGGAAGGAGGTGCAGGAGTCTGAAGGCACACACTCAATGATTCAGGAACAGCTTCTTCCCTCTGTCATCTGATTCAATGGGCATTGAATGCACGAACACTACCTCACTACTTCTTTATTTCTATTTTACACTACTTATCTAATTTAACTATTTAATATATATTCGATATTTTTCTATTATTCTGGATTGCAGAGTACTTCTGCCACAATAACAATAAATTTCATGACATATGATGGTGATATTAGATCTGATGTGATTCTGATGTTCGTAACTACGGAATAATGATAAAGCACGGTGAGCAGGGAACTAACTGCCTGTAGCCAATAGGTCACAAGGCATAGGAGCAGAATTAGGCCATTCAGCCCATTGAGTTACTCTGCTATTCCATCATGGAATCAGGGGTTCCAAACATTCAAGATTTATTAAAATTTGTTATCAAAGTGTGTCTGCAGAATTCAACCCTGGGATTTGTCTTCCCCACAGTCAGCCATGAAGCAATGAAACACCCTTCGAAGAAAAATATCAACCTACTCTTGCACAAAAAAAAACAAATTGTGCAAACAGCAATAAAGACGAACGTAAAACGTAGAATATAAAACACAAAGTCAAAAAGCGCAGGCACGTTCAGTTCAATCTGTGTTGTTTGTTATCTTCGGGCCACCCCAATCAAGATCGTCTAAAATAGCAGCAAAACTAGGAGCATTCAGAAAGCAGACACACATCATCACGTGAACGAGAGTCCAGTCCACAAACCACATCGATTAAACTTTGCCCAAGACCCAGAGTTCCAGCACAGTCTTCTGGCAGCATCGAGAGGGAGAGAAAGGACCCATTCGAATGCAGGGACCTTCCTCCAGGGGCAGTGAGCAAGACCGGCATATGCAGACTCCTTCTCAACCTTCTTTATGCCATGGAGCAAGGGGTCCATGGCCTCCAGGCTGGGAGCTGCCACTCTCAATCCATTCTGATGCTCTCTCCCCAAATAAGACCATAAGATATAGGAGCAGAAGTAGGCCATTCAGCCCATCAAGTCTGCTCTGCCATTCAATCATGGCTGATCCAATTCATCTAGTCATCCCCACTCCCCTGCCTTCTCTCCATACCCTTTGATCCCCTGACTAATCGAGAACCTGTCTATCTCTGCCTTAAATACACCCAATAACTTGGCCCCCACAGCTGCCCTTGGCAAAAGATTCCACAGATTTACCACCCTCTGACTAAAGTAATTTCTCTGCATCTCTGTTCTAAATGGATATCCTTCAATCCTGAAGTCATGGCCTCTTGTCTTGGACTTCCCTACCATGAGAAATAACTTTGCCTTAGGTCCTGTTCCTAATCAGGAAACGATCAACCCCCACTTTAAATATACCCAATGACATGGCTTCTACAGATGTCTGTGCCAATGAATGCAACAGATTCACCATCCTCTGGCTAAAGAAGTTCTTTCTCTCTCTGTTCTAACCAACTCACTCTAACCAAGAACCTGCCTCTTGGTCTTTCTTTCGACTGAAAAGTGAATCAAGCTGGACAGATAAGGGAATCGCTTGATAAGAACGACCTGTGAAAGAACAAGGACATTCTTGATCTACATTGCCTTGACACAGGCTTACAGACAATGAAACTACAGAACTACAGTACTGTGCAAAAGTCTTAGGCACATATCTATAGCTTGAGTGTCTGAGATTCTTGCACAGTACTACATTTGTCAATGTGGAGTGGAGAGCAAGTTTGTAAATCTGGTGGGAGCAAAGGATGTTGGGAATGGTGAGGGTAGAGCACCACGGGAGGGGTGTGGGACAGTGGCAGAGAATGAGTGCCAGGGTGGGGGGGGGTGTGGTTGGTGAAGGCACAAACACACCCAGCCCTAAGACACCAGGAAAGGTCATCTCATTTCAAACAATTGGTTTATTGATCATTACAGAATGTCTTTCTGGTGCTTCCCACTCCCTCCCCTCTCCCTTCCTCTTTTCCCAACTACAAGACCATGAGACCATAAAACAGAGGAGCAGAATTAGGCCATTTAGCCCCTCGAGTCTGCTCTTGGATCCCACTCAACCCCATACACCTGCCTTCTCACCATATCCTTTGATGCCCTGACCAATTAGGAAGCTATCAGCTTCCGTCACAAATAGACCCACAGACTTGACCTCCACTGCACTCTGTGGCAGAGCATTCCACAGATTCACCATTCTTTGGCTAAAAAAATGTCTTCTTACCTCTGTTTTAAAAGCTTTCTCCTCAATGTTGAGGCTCTGCCCTCTAATTCTAGATACTCTCACCACAAGAAACATCCTCTCCACATCCACCCTAACTAGTCCTTTTAACATTCAATATGATACCCCCCCCCCCCACCGCATTCTTCTAAATTCCAGTGAGTACAGGCCCAAAGCTGCCAAACACTCCTCATATGTTAACCCCTTCATTCCTGGAATCATCCGCGTGAACCTCCTCTGGACTCTCTCCAATGATAACACATCCTTTCTGAGATATGGGGCCCAAAACTGTTGACAATATTCCAAGTGTGGCCTGACTCATGTTTAATAAAGGCTCAGCATTATCTCTTAGTTTTTATATTCTATTCCCCTTGAAATAAATGCCAACGTTGCATTTACCTTCTTTACCACAGATTCAACCTGTAAATTAACCTTCAGGGAGTCTTGCACGAGGACTCCTAAGTCCCTCTGCACCTCTGATGTTTGAACCTTCTCCGTATTTAGATATAGTCTGCACTATTGTTCCTTTTACTAAGAAGCATTATTGTACATTTCCCAAAACTGTATTGCATTTGCCACTTTTTTCCTCATTCTTCCAATTTGTCTAAGTTCTGCTGCAATTGCTTTGCTTCCTCAGCACTACCTACCCATCCACCTATCTTCAGTAAACTTTGCCACAAAGCCATCAAAACTATTATCAAGATCATTGACATACAATGAAAAGTAACTGTCCCAATACTGACCCAAGGAACACCACTAGTCACCGGCAGCCAACCAGAAATTCCCATTCCCATTCACTGCCTCTTGCCTGTCAGCCATTCCTTTATCCATGCTAGTCAGACTCTCTCCCTCTCTCTCTCACTCTCTCACTCTCACTCTCACTCACTCTCTCTCTCACTCTTTCTCTCTCTCTCACTCTCTCTCCCTCTCTCTCTTTCTCTCTCTCTCACTCTCACTCTCACTCTCTGTCTCTCTCACTTACTCTCTCTCTGTCTCACTCTCTCTCCCCCCTCTCTCTCACTCTTTCTCTCTCTCACTCTCACTGTCTCTCTCTCACTTTCTCTCTCTCTCACACTCTCTCTCACTCTCTCTCTCTCACACTCTCTCTCACTCTCTCTCTCTCACACTCTCTCTCACTCTCTCTCTCTCTCTCTCACACTCTCTCACTCTCTCTCTCTCACTCTCTCAATCTGCCACTCTCTCTCACACTCTCGCTCACTCTCTCTCACTCTCTCTCTCTCACTCTCTCTCACTCTCTCTCTTTCTCTCACTCACTCACTCTCTCACTCTCTCTCTCTCACTCACTCACTCTCTCTCTCACTCACTCACTCTCTCTCACTCACTCACACTCTCTCTCTCTCTCTTTCTCTCACTCACTCACTCTCTCACTCTCTCTCTCTCACTCACTCACTCTCCCTCTCTCACTCACTCACTCTCTCTCTCTCTCTCTCTCTCTCTCTCTCTCTCTCTCTCTCTCTCTCTCTCTCTCTCTCTCTCTCTCTCTCTCTCTCTCTCTCTCTCTCTCTCTCTCACTCTCTCTTCCCCCCCATGTTTGGACATTGAATTCGGGGTCAGTCTTTTTTTCTCTCAGCACATTTGGTGTTCAATGGCCTTTTTTATATATGGGTTCTTTTGGTTTCTTTGTTTCATGGCTGCCTGTAGGAGGCGAATCTCGAGATTGTATAATATACACATCCTTTGATTATAAATGTATTTTGAAGGACTCAAGGATTCACAACTCTAATTTCCATTGCAAATCTCACTGATACGTACTGGAGCCTTGGTTCACTACTACGAAAAGCCCCATCAGTCAGGTCTTTAAATAGCCAGCGTTGCCTCACACAAGTAGCAAAGACCCTTGGTGAATCACACTCGTACCAAACAGTTGAATCCAGGCCAATAGGAACATCCTCTGTGTATTAATATCCTCTGCATCTGTGAAAATACAGAGACAGACAGATAAATCCATTTCCTCTCCTGGGGAGCCCAGAACAAAGGGTTCCCCAACCTCAAAATTAGAGCTACACCATTCAGGAGCAAGAGCAGGAAGCTTTGTAAATGGAGGGAGGGTAGACATCAGGGAAAATCTTCCCATCCCACCGTCCCCACCTCTCTACAGCTTCATTAAAATGTCAAAGCTGAAAATTGATTGAGGACTGTTGGCGAGAGAGAGGCCTGGTGGGGGAGCCTGACTGAGTCAGGGTTTGTGTTGATGTAGAATTTGGGGTTAGGCAAAGGGGATGGAGGCAAGAAGGTAGAGGAGACCTGGCAGGGAGAGGAGTGAGGCCTGATGGGGAGGAGAGAGAATGGAGGCTGGTAGGGAGAGGGTGTGGGGCCTGGTAACCCCTGAATAGCCAGCAAGCAAGATGCTCGACAAAATTATTACAATTTTACAAAATCACTTGAGCCCTAAACGGCTGACAATAGCTGAGAGATTGCACAAAAGGAACCAGTAAAAGGATGAAAGCATTTCTGAATAGATTGCAGAACCGCGCAGACTTTCCCAGTACTGTGACTTTAGAGATGGACTTTCTGATGCATTAAGACACAGGCTTGTATGGGGTATGCATAGTCAAAGCACTCAAAATAGGCTACTGTCCGAAAGAGACCAAACCTTACAGTGGACATTGACCTCTGCAATATCGTTAGGGACTGCAGCAAAGGATGCAGCAGAACTACAGAAAAGGAGGCTAGGATGTGAAATGCACAAAATGTCCCTGAATGGTGCAAAAAGCCAAAGATGTTATCAATATGACAAATACTCCCATGGTACAAATCACTGTTGGTTCAAAGAAAAAGCTTGCAGAAAGTGTCACAGACAAGGTCACATAGAATGAGTGTGCAAGGCAGACAAAAACACAACCGAGTGAAAAGTCTCCAACACAAAACTAAGCAAATGCATAAAGTTACTGAATGTAAAACAGAATTAGACAACGTAGAGTCTGACAAAGGTGAACTGTCATGCCTAGAACTGTCTAGTATAACTGAAGCAAATCACAAAATTGTCTGGATCGCAACAGATATGCCTAAAGATGGAGCTGGATACAGGGTCTAATTGTCTCTAATTCCAGAGGCTGACTACAACTGACTGTTTTAGAGAAGACCTCAGTGACGCTAAAGGCCTACACTTGTGAAAAAGGATCTTCCAAAGGTAAACTGTAAGTGAATGTGACGTATGGTGGCCAGACACCCCAGTTCAAGCTTTATGTACTCAGAAGTGGACAGCCAGCACTTTTCTGATGTGAGTGGTTGAGAAAAATCCAACTAGACTGGAACTCAATCAAAGCTCTCAGTGAGACATCAACAGGCAACGGCAGCTCAAGTGGTAGCACTAGGCAGAGACTAGCACAGCTGCTTAACGGTGAGGAGAAGGTGTTTGGGAAACTCAAGTCATGAAGGCCAGAATTGAACTGGATGAAACAGCAACACCAACATTCCATAAAGCACGTGCCTCACGCACAACATCCTGAAGTGCATGCTGAACTGCAGAGCTTGGAGGCATCTGGAATTCTGTCCAAAGTTGAGTTGAGTGATTAGACCATGCTCATTGTCCTGGAGATCAAGAAAGGGAAGGCCAGGGCATTTGCATTTGTCTGGTTGTCAAGGTGAGCATCAACCCTGTGCTGCGTACTGTGCGCTATCCCCTGCCACCTATAGAAGACATTTTTGCATCTTTGAGAGGTTTTCAAAGATTGACTTGTCACAAGCCTATCTGCAAATGGCGATTGAGGAGTCAAGCATGAAGTTCCTCAAAATCAACACTCACAAGGGACTGTTCCAGTATAATCGTCACATCAGCCCCAGCAATTTGGCAAAGAGCACTGGACCAAGTGCTCCAAGATACCCCAGGAACACAGTGTTACCTTGAAGACAATGTGGTGACTGGCAAAAATGATGAAGAGTACCTCCAAAACCTTGGTGAAGTGTTTAGCAGGCTGAGTGAGTATGGTCTGCGCACAAAGAGAGAGAAATGTGAGTTTTTCAAGAATGAAATCTCCTATTGTGGACATGTCATTGACAAGCCTGGCTTACGTAAGTCACAAGAGAAGATTGAAGCAGTACTGCAGGCACCCAAACTGGAAAATGTGTCACAACTCAGGTCATACTTGGGCCTGTAACCTACTACCACCGGTTTCTCCCAGACATTGCTACAGGCGCAAAGTGGGAATAGTCAGAAAGATGTGAAAGAGTATTCAAGCAAACAAAGTGACTAATAACATCAGGTGAACTACTCAGTCATTAAGACCCATCCCTGCCCATCAGACTGGCATGCGATGCGTTCCCTTGTGGCATCAGTGCCGTTTCGGTACACACAATGAAAGATGGATCTGAATGTCCAATTCCATTTCCTTCAAGTTCACTGACGAGCACAGAACGCTACTCTGCACAGATTGACCGTCCTTTTGTCTAGTACAGGGAATAAAGAAGTTCCACCACTACCTCTATGGACAAAAGTTTATGCTAGTGACAGATCCCCAGCCCCTTGTGTCCATTTTCAATCCCAGGAAGGGAATTCCAGTGATGACTGCTGCCTGGTTACAACATTGGGCACCGTTCACAGGAGCTCACTCGTATGACGTAGAGCTCAAGGTATCAAACAACACAGCAACGCTGATGGTTTGTCACATCTTCCGCTATTGGCAACTGAACAAGAACGGTCTTCACCCTGCAGAAGTGTTCCACACCGCACCGGTGGACCAGTTGCCAATAACAAATTCCGAAATACGAAGGGAAACGAGGAATGACCCGATATTGTCAAAAGTTTGTTTTTAGGAACAGCTTCTTCCCCTCTGCCATCAGATTTCTGAATGGATAGTGAATCCATAAACACTATATCATGATTTTTTGCTGTCCTTTAACAGTACTTATTTAATGTTTTTATATATACTGTATTTTTTGTAATTTATTGTATATTTTATGTGCTTCACTGTGCTGGTGCTGCAAAACAACAAATTTCACGACATGCTTTCTGTAACTATATACTATCTGAAGGTTCATTTCCTGGCAGGTAAACACAGGAAAATAAAGACATGCGAGAGAATTTATGGAGAAACTATACATAAAAACCGACTGTCAACCTATGTGCAAAACAAGACAAATTCTGCAATTATATATATTATTATTACATCCGGGCAGATCTTTTGATTCCAAACAACTGGTTTATTGATCATTACAGAATGTCTCTCTGGTGCTTCCCACTCCCTCCCCTCTCCCTTCCCCTTTTCCCAACCATGATTCCCCTCTCCCTGTCCCCTTCCCACTCCCAGTCCACAACAGAGACCCATATCAGAATCAGGTTTATCATCACTCACACATGTCATGAAATTTGTTTTTATTTGTGGCAGCAGTATGTAAATTTATTTTGTATTTATACATTGAGATACAACACAGAATAGGCCATTCCAACCTAATTCTGCTCCCTTTTTGTTAACTCTTATTTTCTGCCATAAAGTTTAACAAATTTTGCGACATAAGCCAGTGACGTTAGACCTGATTCTGACACAGATTCTGATTCTGAGAGGTCATGAAATTTGTTGCCTTTCCCGGTGGTACAATGAATACAGAAAAAAAAGCTGTAAATTACAGAGTATATATACATAAAGTAGTGCAAAAACAGAAATAAAAAAAGCAGTGAGGTAGTGTTTGTGGTTTCAATGTCCATTCAGAAATCTGATGGTAGAGGGGAAGAAGCTGTTCCTGAATCACTGAGTGTGTGTCTTCAGGCTCCTGTACCTCCTCCCTGATGGCAGAGGGGAAGAAGCTGTTCCTGAATCATTGAGTGTGTGTCTTCAGGCTCCTGTACCTCCTCCCTGATGGCAGAGGGGAAGAAGCTGTTCCTGAATCATTGAGTGTGTGTCTTCAGGCTTCTGTACCTCCTCCCTGATGGTAGCAATGAGAAGAGGGCATGTCCTAGGTGATGGGGGTCATTAATGGTGGACGCTGCCTTTTTGAGGCATTGCTCCTTGAAGATATCCTGGATACTACAGAGGCTAGAGCCCATGATGGAGCTGACTGAGTTTACATCTCTCTGCAGCTTATTTCAATCTTGTGCACTAGCCACCCCCACCCCCATACCAAATGGTAATGTAACCAATTAGAATGCTCTCCATGGTACATCTGTAGAAATTTGCAAGTGTCTTTGGTGACATACTAATTCTCCTCAAACTCCTAATGAAATATAGCTGCTGTTGTGCCTTCTTTGTAGCTGCTTTGGTAGGTTGGGCCCAGGTTAGATCCTGACACCCAGGAATTCGAGGATGCTCACTCTCTCCACTTCTGATCCCTCTATGAGGACTGGTGTGTGTTCCCTTGTCTTACCCTTTCTGAAGTCCACAATCAATCCAATGTAATTTCCAGTTTCTGCTCTGGGGCCGAGTACGTTGACTGCGAGTGTAGAGGGAAGCTCATTGACAGCGGTCCAATCCCCCTCATTCCTGCAATCGTCTCCTATGCTGTTTGTGTGGAGTTTGCAGGTTCTCCCAGTGACTGTGCTCTGAGTTCCTCCCACTCCCCAAAGGTGTAAGGTTACGTGCTGGGTGTAGGTGGCAGGTGCCAGAATTGGAGATAGATGGTGGGAATGCTAAAGAAAATGAAGATAGACTGATGAGATTACATAGATTCAGTGGACTGTATGATTTTCATCTGTCTCAGAGGTTCCAAACATTTTTTATGCCACAGACCATTAAACAAAACGTCCACAGACACCAGGTTGGGAAATATTTCTTATATTTCATGTGGAATGAGCTTCCAGTAGAAGTGGTAGAGGCAGGTTCGATATTGTCATTTAAAAAAATTGGATAGGTATATGGACAGGAAAGGAATGGAGGGTCATGGGCTGAGTGCAGGTCGGTGGGACTAGAGGAGAGTAAGTGTTCAGCACGGACTAGAAGGGCTGAGATGGCCTACGTCCGTGCTGTAATTGTTATAGGGTTATGACTATGAAACTCTGTTCTTGGTGATTTTCCTCACACTAGTAGCTTGTCTCCTAACCCAAAGGTCTTCAACTTCAAGTGAACTCAACAACAAATTCTGAAGAAGAGATATTGCAAGATTCACAGCAATAGACTTTCCCCTTATCTCAGCTCCAAACAGACCCACCCCTTATCCTGCAATGGTGTCCCCTTGTTCTCAGCTTTCAAGCTTGGGGAAACTGCCTCACAATATTTAATAAACTTATCACAGGATGTGAGTATTGATATATGTGAGTGATGATAAACCTGATTCTGATATGGGTCTCTATCGTGAACTGAGAGTGGGACAGGGGCAGGGAAAGGGGAATCATGGTTGGGAAAGGGGAAGGGAGAGGGGAAGGAGCAAGAAGCACCAGAGAGACATTCTGTAGTGATCAATAAACCAATTGTTTGGAATGAAATGGCCTTGCCTGATGTATCTGGGCTGGCTATGTCTACACCCACATCACCCCTCCCCCCAGTACTCCTTCTCTGCCACCTCCCATGGCACTCCACCTCGCCATTCCCAACATCCTTACAAGCTCGCTCTCTGCTCCACGCTGACAAACAGTACTACGTAAATGTCTTAGCCACCCTGACTATATATATCTGTCCCTAAGGCGTTTGCACAGTACTGTGCGTCATCCTCGCACACCCTGAGATTTAAGCAATCTCAATAAATCTGATAAACCTAATGGAATCAGTGAAAGACCTCACCCAAAAGGGAGGACACTCAGTGTGCAAAATACTACAAACTGTGCAAATACAAAAGAAAAGAAATAATAATAAATTAATGAACAATAATCATTGAGAACATGAGATGAAAATGAGGATGCAGGTTTATTGACTGATACGAAGCCAACGCAGAAACAATGTGGTTGGGGGTTCGAGGCACCTAACAGGGTGCACAGTTGGGTAGATAGTGGGGTGGTCCATCTCTATCATTGCTTATCACTGTTTCTATATCCAAGATGCATGGCCTTGAGGTCCTAATACCTTCCCAAAATGCTCCTTCTCCACTCATGGTTGGAGGGTAGACCTTCCCAGTTAGTGTATCAGTTAGCATAACATTTTACAGTGCCTGCAGTCACCACTCAGGGTTCCATTTCTACCAGCGTCTGTATGAAGTTTGTACACTCTCCCCATGACTGTGAATTTCCTCCGGGTCCTCTGCTTTCTTCCCAGATTCCAAAGACGGCCGAGATAGGATTAGTAAATTGTGTGTGTGCTGTGTTGGCACCGGAACCATGGTGACCCCTCAAAGTTTAAAGTATATTTATTATGAAAACACACATATGTTACACAACCTTGAGATTCGTCTCCTTACAGGCAGCCACAAAACAAAGAAACCTAATTTAAAAAAATTAAACAAATGACCATCAAACAACCGATGCACAGAGAGAAAAAAGAAACAAAATTGTGTAAACAATAAAAGTAAGCCAATAGCTTCAGAAGGGGACTTTTATGAAAGACACAAAGCCAGGCGTCACTGTAGCTGGAGCAGGCAACAGCCACAGTTCATCACAAAGTCGAGTGAACGTGAGACCACTGCGGTCCAGCGCGGACTGAGTAAATGTCACGAAGCAGAGAGAAGAACCAGCCTTCGCCTCACCTCCTGTCCCAACACCCTGACCTTTTCAATCTGGCCTAGTGTTTAAATCGGTCAGACATCGGGTCCTTCCTCGCTCTCAGACCGCTCGGGGTCCTGGATTCAGCCCGTACCTGACCTTTCCAGTTCAGCCTGGTGTTTAAATCGGTCAGACATCAGGACTTTCTCCACTCTCGGGGATGCCATGATTCTGCTTTGACCCCGACTCCTTCTCCACTTGACACATCCATTCCTCACCTCCACCTCTGCCAGCGCTCATCTCTGCTTGCCTCGACCACCCCTTGCTCAAATCTCCATTGTTAGCATTGATCACTATTAATAAGGTGTAGAGTAACTTCCTTCATTTTGTTTTTATGCTGCCAGTATGTAGTCACTGGGCATCTCAATGAACAAATTAATGAATTAATTAATTTGACTCACAACTTCTAATTTACTGGAAGATTTGGCCCCATTGCACTTTAATAGTTCATTTCTTTGACACCCTTGATATATATATGTGCCTAAGCCTTTAGTACAGAACTGTATACAAAATTATGAGGGGTATAGATAAGGTAAATGCAAACACGCTTTCTCCACTGAGACTAGAACTAGAGGTCATGGGTTAAGGGCGAAAGGTGAAAAGTTTAAGGGGAACCTAAGGGGGAACTTCTTCACTCAGAGAGTTGTGAGAGTGTGGAACGAGCTTCCAGTGGCAGGTTCAATTGCAGCATTTAAGAGAAATCTGGATAGATACACGGATGGGAAGGATATGGAGGGCTGTGGTCCGGGTGCAGGTCAAAGGGACTAGGCAGCTTAGTAACTTGGCATGGACTGGATGGGCTGAAGGGCCTGTTTTCTGCTGTGGTGTTCTATAACTCATTAATACGATGAATAGTACCAGAGCGAAGTATAACATTAGCAATCTCCTTGGTCGATGGTGAAGTGTAAACTCTTGACCCTTTGGATGTAAACACTGCAATAATCCCCAAAACATTTTAGATCTGTGGGATGTTCTCTCAGATTTCCATTACTCCAGGTCCTTGCTGACGGTGAAGTTGTAGCATGCAACAAGACAGTGTTGTATCCAAGAACAAGCCAGACATGGCTCTGTTCGGTCAGCAGAGAAAGCTCAATGGACCAAGGCTTCTTTTGCAGGCGCTGGATGTAATGACAACCTACTCACCGTCCCCTACCTAACCTCATCGAATCAGAAGGAGGACATCTAGCACATCATGACTCTGCTAGCCCATCCAGAAAAGATTCATCAGGATGTTGCCAGCAATGGAGGGCTTTGGTCAGAAACAGAGATGGGATCTGCGGGGTTCATTCTTACTGGGATTTCAGATGGTAATGAAGGATCTCGGCCCAAGACGTCAGCAAAGTCATTATACGTCTGACCGTGCTATCCTGTACCAGCTTGTAGTTAAAATGTCCAGTCTGACCCTGCTATCCTGTACCAGCTTGTAGTTAAAATGTCCAGTCTGACCGTGCTATCCTGTACCAGCTGATCGTAAAATGTCCAGTCTGACCGTGCTATCCTGTACCAGCTGATCGTAAAATGTCCAGTCTGACGGTGCTATCCTGTACCAGCTGATCGTAAAATGTCCAGTCTGACCGTGCTATCCTGTACCAGCTGATCGTAAAATGTCCAGTCTGACCGTGCTATCCTGTACCAGCTGATCGTAAAATGTCCAGTCTGACTGTGCTATCCTGTACCAGCTGATCGTAAAATGTCCAGTCTGACCGTGCTATCCTGTACCAGCTGATAGTAAAATGTCCAGTCTGACCGTGCTATCCTGTACCAGCTGATAGTAAAATGTCCAGTCTGACCGTGCTATCCTGTACCAGCAGATCGTAAAATGTCCAGTCTGACCGTGCTATCCTGTACCAGCGGAGCGTAAAATGTCCAGTCTGACCGTGCTATCCTGTACCAGCTGATCGTAAAATGTCCAGTCTGACCGTGCTATCCTGTACCAGCTGATCGTAAAATGTCCAGTCTGACCGTGCTATCCTGTACCAGCTGATCGTAAAATGTCCAGTCTGACCGTGCTATCCTGTACAAGCTGATAGTAAAATGTCCAGTCTGACCGTGCTATCCTGTACCAGCAGATCGTAAAATGTCCAGTCTGACCGTGCTATCCTGTACCAGCGGATCGTAAAATGTCCAGTCTGACCGTGCTATCCTGTACCAGCTGATCGTAAAATGTCCAGTCTGACCGTGCTATCCTGTACCAGCTGATCGTAAAATGTCCAGTCTGACCGTGCTATCCTGTACCAGCTGATCGTAAAATGTCCAGTCTGACTGTGCTATCCTGTACCAGCTGATAGTAAAATGTCCAGTCTGACCGTGCTATCCTGTAACAGCTGATAGTAAAATGTCCAGTCTGACCGTGCTATCCTGTACCAGCTGATAGGGAAATGTCCAGTCTGACCGTGCTATCCTGCACCAGCTGATAGTAAAATGTCCAGTCTGACCGTGCTATCCTGTACCAGCTGATAGGGAAAAGTCCAGTCTGACCGTGCTATCCTGCACCAGCTGATGGTAAAATGTCCAGTCTGACCGTGCTATCCTGTACCAGCGGAGCGTAAAATGTCCAGTCTGACCGTGCTATCCTGTACCAGCTGATCGTAAAATGTCCAGTCTGACCGTGCTATCCTGTACCAGCTGATCGTAAAATGTCCAGTCTGACCGTGCTATCCTGTACCAGCTGATCGTAAAATGTCCAGTCTGACCGTGCTATCCTGTACAAGCTGATAGTAAAATGTCCAGTCTGACCGTGCTATCCTGTACCAGCAGATCGTAAAATGTCCAGTCTGACCGTGCTATCCTGTACCAGCGGATCGTAAAATGTCCAGTCTGACCGTGCTATCCTGTACCAGCTGATCGTAAAATGTCCAGTCTGACCGTGCTATCCTGTACCAGCTGATCGTAAAATGTCCAGTCTGACCGTGCTATCCTGTACCAGCTGATCGTAAAATGTCCAGTCTGACTGTGCTATCCTGTACCAGCTGATAGTAAAATGTCCAGTCTGACCGTGCTATCCTGTAACAGCTGATAGTAAAATGTCCAGTCTGACCGTGCTATCCTGTACCAGCTGATAGGGAAATGTCCAGTCTGACCGTGCTATCCTGCACCAGCTGATAGTAAAATGTCCAGTCTGACCGTGCTATCCTGCACCAGTTGATAGTAAAATGTCCAATCTGACCGTGCTATCCTGTACCAGCTGATAGTAAAATGTCCAGTCTGACCGTGCTATCCTGTACCAGCTGATAGGAAAATGTCCAGTCTGCCCGTGCTATCATGTACCAGCTTGAAGTTAAAATGTCCAGTCTGACCGTGCTATCCTGTACCAGCTGATCGTAAAATGTCCAGTCTGACCGTGCTATCCTGTACCAGCTGATCGTAAAATGTCCAGTCTGACCGTGCTATCCTGCACCAGTTGATAGTAAAATGTCCAATCTGACCGTGCTATCCTGTACCAGCTGATAGTAAAATGTCCAGTCTGACCGTGCTATCCTGTACCAGCTGATAGGAAAATGTCCAGTCTGCCCGTGCTATCATGTACCAGCTTGAAGTTAAAATGTCCAGTCTGACCGTGCTATCCTGTACCAGCTGATGGTAAAATGTCCAGTCTGACTGTGCTATCCTGTACCAGCTGATAGTAAAATGTCCAGTCTGACCGTGCTATCCTGCACCAGCTGATAGTAAAATGTCCAGTCTGACCGTGCTATCCTGCACCAGCTGATAGTAAAATGTCCAGTCTGACCGTGCTATCCTGCACCAGTTGATAGTAAAATGTCCAATCTGACCGTGCTATCCTGTACCAGCTGATAGTAAAATGTCCAGTCTGACCGTGCTATCCTGTACCAGCTGATAGGAAAATGTCCAGTCTGCCCGTGCTATCATGTACCAGCTTGAAGTTAAAATGTCCAGTCTGACCGTGCTATCCGGCACCAGCTGATAGTAAAATGTCCAGTCTGACCATGCTATCCTGTACCAGCTGATAGTAAATGTCCAGTCTGACCGTGCTATCCTGTACCAGCTGATAGTAAAATGTCCAGTCTCACCGTGCTATCCTGTACCAGCTGAGAGTAAAATGTCCAGTCTGACCGTGCTATCCTGTACCAGCTGATAGTAAAACCTCCAGTCTGACCGTGCTATCCTGCACCAGCTGATAGTAAAATGTACAGTCTGACCATGCTATTCTGCACCAGCTGATAGTAAAATGTCCAGTCTGACCGTGCTATCTGGCACCAGCTGATAGTAAAATGTCCAGTCTGACTGTGCTATCCTGTACCAGCTGATAGGAAAATGTCCAGTCTGACTGTGCTATCCGGCACCAGCTGATAGTAAAATATCCAGTCTAACCGTGCTATCCTGTACCAGCTGATAGTAAAATGTCCAGTCTGACCATGCTCTCCTGCACCAGCTGATAGTAAAATGTCCAGTCTGCCCGTGCTATCCTGTACCAGCTGATAGTAAAATGTCCAGTCTGACCGTGCTATCCTGTACCAGCTGATAGTAAAATGTCCAGTCTGACCGTGCTATCCTGTACCAGCTGATAGTAAAATGTCCAGTCTGACCGTGCTATCCTGTACCAGCTGATAGGGAAATGTCCAGTCTGACCGTGCTATCCTGTACCAGCTGATAGTAAAATGTCCAGTCTGACCGTGCTATCCTGTACCAGCTGATAGTAAAATGTCCAGTCTGACCGTGCTATCCTGTACCAGCTGATAGTAAAATGTCCAGTCTGACCGTGCTATCCTGCAACAGCTGATAGGAAAATGTCCAGTCTGACCGTGCTATCCTGCACCAGCTGATAGTAAAATGTCCAGTCTGACCGTGCTATCCTGTACCAGCTGATAGGGAAATGTCCAGTCTGACCGTGCTATCCTGCACCAGCTGATAGTAAAATGTCCAGTCTGACCGTGCTATCCTGTACCTGCTGATAGTAAAATGTCCAGTCTGACCGTGCTATCCTGTACCAGCTGATAGGGAAAAGTCCAGTCTGACCGTGCTATCCTGCACCAGCTGATGGTAAAATGTCCAGTCTGACCGTGCTATCCTGTACCAGCTGATCGTAAAATGTCCAGTCTGACCGTGCTATCCTGTACCAGCTGATAGTAAAATGTCCAGTCTGACCGTGCTATCCTGTACCAGCTGATCGTAAAATGTCCAGTCTGACCGTGCTATCCTGTACCAGCTGATAGTAAAATGTCCAGTCTGACCGTGCTATCCTGTACCTGCTGATAGTAAAATGTCCAGTCTGACCGTGCTATCCTGTACCAGCTGATAGGGAAAAGTCCAGTCTGACCGTGCTATCCTGCACCAGCTGATGGTAAAATGTCCAGTCTGACCGTGCTATCCTGTACCAGCGGAGCGTAAAATGTCCAGTCTGACCGTGCTATCCTGTACCAGCTGATCGTAAAATGTCCAGTCTGACCGTGCTATCCTGTACCAGCTGATCGTAAAATGTCCAGTCTGACCGTGCTATCCTGTACCAGCTGATCGTAAAATGTCCAGTCTGACCGTGCTATCCTGTACAAGCTGATAGTAAAATGTCCAGTCTGACCGTGCTATCCTGTACCAGCAGATCGTAAAATGTCCAGTCTGACCGTGCTATCCTGTACCAGCGGATCGTAAAATGTCCAGTCTGACCGTGCTATCCTGTACCAGCTGATCGTAAAATGTCCAGTCTGACCGTGCTATCCTGTACCAGCTGATCGTAAAATGTCCAGTCTGACCGTGCTATCCTGTACCAGCTGATCGTAAAATGTCCAGTCTGACTGTGCTATCCTGTACCAGCTGATAGTAAAATGTCCAGTCTGACCGTGCTATCCTGTAACAGCTGATAGTAAAATGTCCAGTCTGACCGTGCTATCCTGTACCAGCTGATAGGGAAATGTCCAGTCTGACCGTGCTATCCTGCACCAGCTGATAGTAAAATGTCCAGTCTGACCGTGCTATCCTGTAACAGCTGATAGTAAAATGTCCAGTCTGACCGTGCTATCCTGTACCAGCTGATAGGAAAATGTCCAGTCTGACCGTGCTATCCTGTACCAGCTGATAGTAAAATGTCCAGTCTGACCGTGCTATCCTGTACCAGCTGATAGTAAAATGTCCAGTCTGACCGTGCTATCCTGTACCAGCTGATAGGAAAATGTCCAGTCTGACCGTGCTATCCTGTACCAGCTGATAGTAAAATGTCCAGTCTGACCGTGCTATCCTGCACCAGCTGATAGTAAAATGTCCAGTCTGACCGTGCTATCCTGCACCAGTTGATAGTAAAATGTCCAATCTGACCGTGCTATCCTGTACCAGCTGATAGTAAAATGTCCAGTCTGACCGTGCTATCCTGTACCAGCTGATAGGAAAATGTCCAGTCTGCCCGTGCTATCATGTACCAGCTTGAAGTTAAAATGTCCAGTCTGACCGTGCTATCCTGTACCAGCTGATGGTAAAATGTCCAGTCTGACTGTGCTATCCTGTACCAGCTGATAGTAAAATGTCCAGTCTGACCGTGCTATCCTGCACCAGCTGATAGTAAAATGTCCAGTCTGACCGTGCTATCCTGCACCAGCTGATAGTAAAATGTCCAGTCTGACCGTGCTATCCTGCACCAGTTGATAGTAAAATGTCCAATCTGACCGTGCTATCCTGTACCAGCTGATAGTAAAATGTCCAGTCTGACCGTGCTATCCTGTACCAGCTGATAGGAAAATGTCCAGTCTGCCCGTGCTATCATGTACCAGCTTGAAGTTAAAATGTCCAGTCTGACCGTGCTATCCGGCACCAGCTGATAGTAAAATGTCCAGTCTGACCATGCTATCCTGTACCAGCTGATAGTAAATGTCCAGTCTGACCGTGCTATCCTGTACCAGCTGATAGTAAAATGTCCAGTCTCACCGTGCTATCCTGTACCAGCTGAGAGTAAAATGTCCAGTCTGACCGTGCTATCCTGTACCAGCTGATAGTAAAACCTCCAGTCTGACCGTGCTATCCTGCACCAGCTGATAGTAAAATGTACAGTCTGACCATGCTATTCTGCACCAGCTGATAGTAAAATGTCCAGTCTGACCGTGCTATCTGGCACCAGCTGATAGTAAAATGTCCAGTCTGACTGTGCTATCCTGTACCAGCTGATAGGAAAATGTCCAGTCTGACTGTGCTATCCGGCACCAGCTGATAGTAAAATATCCAGTCTAACCGTGCTATCCTGTACCAGCTGATAGTAAAATGTCCAGTCTGACCATGCTCTCCTGCACCAGCTGATAGTAAAATGTCCAGTCTGCCCGTGCTATCCTGTACCAGCTGATAGTAAAATGTCCAGTCTGACCGTGCTATCCTGTACCAGCTGATAGTAAAATGTCCAGTCTGACCGTGCTATCCTGTACCAGCTGATAGTAAAATGTCCAGTCTGACCGTGCTATCCTGTACCAGCTGATAGGGAAATGTCCAGTCTGACCGTGCTATCCTGTACCAGCTGATAGTAAAATGTCCAGTCTGACCGTGCTATCCTGTACCAGCTGATAGTAAAATGTCCAGTCTGACCGTGCTATCCTGTACCAGCTGATAGTAAAATGTCCAGTCTGACCGTGCTATCCTGCAACAGCTGATAGGAAAATGTCCAGTCTGACCGTGCTATCCTGCACCAGCTGATAGTAAAATGTCCAGTCTGACCGTGCTATCCTGTACCAGCTGATAGGGAAATGTCCAGTCTGACCGTGCTATCCTGCACCAGCTGATAGTAAAATGTCCAGTCTGACCGTGCTATCCTGTACCTGCTGATAGTAAAATGTCCAGTCTGACCGTGCTATCCTGTACCAGCTGATAGGGAAAAGTCCAGTCTGACCGTGCTATCCTGCACCAGCTGATGGTAAAATGTCCAGTCTGACCGTGCTATCCTGTACCAGCTGATCGTAAAATGTCCAGTCTGACCGTGCTATCCTGTACCAGCTGATAGTAAAATGTCCAGTCTGACCGTGCTATCCTGTACCAGCTGATCGTAAAATGTCCAGTCTGACCGTGCTATCCTGTACCAGCTGATAGTAAAATGTCCAGTCTGACCGTGCTATCCTGTACCTGCTGATAGTAAAATGTCCAGTCTGACCGTGCTATCCTGTACCAGCTGATAGGGAAAAGTCCAGTCTGACCGTGCTATCCTGCACCAGCTGATGGTAAAATGTCCAGTCTGACCGTGCTATCCTGTACCAGCGGAGCGTAAAATGTCCAGTCTGACCGTGCTATCCTGTACCAGCTGATCGTAAAATGTCCAGTCTGACCGTGCTATCCTGTACCAGCTGATCGTAAAATGTCCAGTCTGACCGTGCTATCCTGTACCAGCTGATCGTAAAATGTCCAGTCTGACCGTGCTATCCTGTACAAGCTGATAGTAAAATGTCCAGTCTGACCGTGCTATCCTGTACCAGCAGATCGTAAAATGTCCAGTCTGACCGTGCTATCCTGTACCAGCGGATCGTAAAATGTCCAGTCTGACCGTGCTATCCTGTACCAGCTGATCGTAAAATGTCCAGTCTGACCGTGCTATCCTGTACCAGCTGATCGTAAAATGTCCAGTCTGACCGTGCTATCCTGTACCAGCTGATCGTAAAATGTCCAGTCTGACTGTGCTATCCTGTACCAGCTGATAGTAAAATGTCCAGTCTGACCGTGCTATCCTGTAACAGCTGATAGTAAAATGTCCAGTCTGACCGTGCTATCCTGTACCAGCTGATAGGGAAATGTCCAGTCTGACCGTGCTATCCTGCACCAGCTGATAGTAAAATGTCCAGTCTGACCGTGCTATCCTGTAACAGCTGATAGTAAAATGTCCAGTCTGACCGTGCTATCCTGTACCAGCTGATAGGAAAATGTCCAGTCTGACCGTGCTATCCTGTACCAGCTGATAGTAAAATGTCCAGTCTGACCGTGCTATCCTGTACCAGCTGATAGTAAAATGTCCAGTCTGACCGTGCTATCCTGTACCAGCTGATAGGAAAATGTCCAGTCTGACCGTGCTATCCTGTACCAGCTGATAGTAAAATGTCCAGTCTGACCGTGCTATCCTGCACCAGCTGATAGTAAAATGTCCAGTCTGACCGTGCTATCCTGCACCAGTTGATAGTAAAATGTCCAATCTGACCGTGCTATCCTGTACCAGCTGATAGTAAAATGTCCAGTCTGACCGTGCTATCCTGTACCAGCTGATAGTAAAATGTCCAGTCTGACCGTGCTATCCTGCACCAGCTGATAGTAAAATGTCCAGTCTGACCGTGCTATCCTGTACCAGCTGATAGGGAAATGTCCAGTCTGACCGTGCTATCCTGCACCAGCTGATAGTAAAATGTCCAGTCTGACCGTGCTATCCTGTACCAGCTGATAGTAAAATGTCCAGTCTGACCGTGCTATCCTGTACCAGCTGATAGTAAAATGTCCAGTCTGACCGTGCTATCCTGTACCAGCAGATCGTAAAATGTCCAGTCTGACCGTGCTATCCTGTACCAGCGGAGCGTAAAATGTCCAGTCTGACCGTGCTATCCTGTACCAGCTGATCGTAAAATGTCCAGTCTGACCGTGCTATCCTGTACCAGCTGATCGTAAAATGTCCAGTCTGACCGTGCTATCCTGTACCAGCTGATCGTAAAATGTCCAGTCTGACCGTGCTATCCTGTACAAGCTGATAGTAAAATGTCCAGTCTGACCGTGCTATCCTGTACCAGCAGATCGTAAAATGTCCAGTCTGACCGTGCTATCCTGTACCAGCGGATCGTAAAATGTCCAGTCTGACCGTGCTATCCTGTACCAGCTGATCGTAAAATGTCCAGTCTGACCGTGCTATCCTGTACCAGCTGATCGTAAAATGTCCAGTCTGACCGTGCTATCCTGTACCAGCTGATCGTAAAATGTCCAGTCTGACTGTGCTATCCTGTACCAGCTGATAGTAAAATGTCCAGTCTGACCGTGCTATCCTGTAACAGCTGATAGTAAAATGTCCAGTCTGACCGTGCTATCCTGTACCAGCTGATAGGGAAATGTCCAGTCTGACCGTGCTATCCTGCACCAGCTGATAGTAAAATGTCCAGTCTGACCGTGCTATCCTGTAACAGCTGATAGTAAAATGTCCAGTCTGACCGTGCTATCCTGTACCAGCTGATAGGAAAATGTCCAGTCTGACCGTGCTATCCTGTACCAGCTGATAGTAAAATGTCCAGTCTGACCGTGCTATCCTGTACCAGCTGATAGTAAAATGTCCAGTCTGACCGTGCTATCCTGTACCAGCTGATAGGAAAATGTCCAGTCTGACCGTGCTATCCTGTACCAGCTGATAGTAAAATGTCCAGTCTGACCGTGCTATCCTGCACCAGCTGATAGTAAAATGTCCAGTCTGACCGTGCTATCCTGCACCAGTTGATAGTAAAATGTCCAATCTGACCGTGCTATCCTGTACCAGCTGATAGTAAAATGTCCAGTCTGACCGTGCTATCCTGTACCAGCTGATAGGAAAATGTCCAGTCTGCCCGTGCTATCATGTACCAGCTTGAAGTTAAAATGTCCAGTCTGACCGTGCTATCCTGTACCAGCTGATGGTAAAATGTCCAGTCTGACTGTGCTATCCTGTACCAGCTGATAGTAAAATGTCCAGTCTGACCGTGCTATCCTGCACCAGCTGATAGTAAAATGTCCAGTCTGACCGTGCTATCCTGCACCAGCTGATAGTAAAATGTCCAGTCTGACCGTGCTATCCTGCACCAGTTGATAGTAAAATGTCCAATCTGACCGTGCTATCCTGTACCAGCTGATAGTAAAATGTCCAGTCTGACCGTGCTATCCTGTACCAGCTGATAGGAAAATGTCCAGTCTGCCCGTGCTATCATGTACCAGCTTGAAGTTAAAATGTCCAGTCTGACCGTGCTATCCGGCACCAGCTGATAGTAAAATGTCCAGTCTGACCATGCTATCCTGTACCAGCTGATAGTAAATGTCCAGTCTGACCGTGCTATCCTGTACCAGCTGATAGTAAAATGTCCAGTCTCACCGTGCTATCCTGTACCAGCTGAGAGTAAAATGTCCAGTCTGACCGTGCTATCCTGTACCAGCTGATAGTAAAACCTCCAGTCTGACCGTGCTATCCTGCACCAGCTGATAGTAAAATGTACAGTCTGACCATGCTATTCTGCACCAGCTGATAGTAAAATGTCCAGTCTGACCGTGCTATCTGGCACCAGCTGATAGTAAAATGTCCAGTCTGACTGTGCTATCCTGTACCAGCTGATAGGAAAATGTCCAGTCTGACTGTGCTATCCGGCACCAGCTGATAGTAAAATATCCAGTCTAACCGTGCTATCCTGTACCAGCTGATAGTAAAATGTCCAGTCTGACCATGCTCTCCTGCACCAGCTGATAGTAAAATGTCCAGTCTGCCCGTGCTATCCTGTACCAGCTGATAGTAAAATGTCCAGTCTGACCGTGCTATCCTGTACCAGCTGATAGTAAAATGTCCAGTCTGACCGTGCTATCCTGTACCAGCTGATAGTAAAATGTCCAGTCTGACCGTGCTATCCTGTACCAGCTGATAGGGAAATGTCCAGTCTGACCGTGCTATCCTGTACCAGCTGATAGTAAAATGTCCAGTCTGACCGTGCTATCCTGTACCAGCTGATAGTAAAATGTCCAGTCTGACCGTGCTATCCTGTACCAGCTGATAGTAAAATGTCCAGTCTGACCGTGCTATCCTGCAACAGCTGATAGGAAAATGTCCAGTCTGACCGTGCTATCCTGCACCAGCTGATAGTAAAATGTCCAGTCTGACCGTGCTATCCTGTACCAGCTGATAGGGAAATGTCCAGTCTGACCGTGCTATCCTGCACCAGCTGATAGTAAAATGTCCAGTCTGACCGTGCTATCCTGTACCTGCTGATAGTAAAATGTCCAGTCTGACCGTGCTATCCTGTACCAGCTGATAGGGAAAAGTCCAGTCTGACCGTGCTATCCTGCACCAGCTGATGGTAAAATGTCCAGTCTGACCGTGCTATCCTGTACCAGCTGATCGTAAAATGTCCAGTCTGACCGTGCTATCCTGTACCAGCTGATAGTAAAATGTCCAGTCTGACCGTGCTATCCTGTACCAGCTGATCGTAAAATGTCCAGTCTGACCGTGCTATCCTGTACCAGCTGATAGTAAAATGTCCAGTCTGACCGTGCTATCCTGTACCTGCTGATAGTAAAATGTCCAGTCTGACCGTGCTATCCTGTACCAGCTGATAGGGAAAAGTCCAGTCTGACCGTGCTATCCTGCACCAGCTGATGGTAAAATGTCCAGTCTGACCGTGCTATCCTGTACCAGCTGATCGTAAAATGTCCAGTCTGACCGTGCTATCCTGTACCAGCTGATAGTAAAATGTCCAGTCTGACCGTGCTATCCTGTACCAGCTGATCGTAAAATGTCCAGTCTGACCGTGCTATCCTGTACCAGCTGATAGTAAAATGTCCAGTCTGACCGTGCTATCCTGTACCAGCTGATAGTAAAATGTCCAGTCTGACCGTGCTATCCTGCACCAGCTGATAGTAAAATGTCCAGTCTGACCGTGCTATCCTGTACCAGCTGATAGTAAAATGTCCAGTCTGACCGTGCTATCCTGCACCAGCTGATCGTAAAATGTCCAGTCTGACCGTGCTATCCTGTACCAGCTGATAGTAAAATGACCAGTCTGACCGTGCTATCCTGTACCAGCTGATAGTAAAATGTCCAGTCTGACCGTGCTATCCTGCACCAGCTGATAGTAAAATGTCCAGTCTGACCGTGCTATCCTGTACCAGCTGATAGTAAAATGTCCAGTCTGACCGTGCTATCCTGCACCAGCTGATAGTAAAATGTCCAGTCTGACCGTGCTATCCTGTACCAGCTGATAGGGAAATGTCCAGTCTGACCGTGCTATCCTGCACCAGCTGATAGTAAAATGTCCAGTCTGACCGTGCTATCCTGTACCAGCTGATAGGGAAATGTCCAGTCTGACCGTGCTATCCTGCACTAGCTGATGGTAAAATGTCCAGACTGACCATGCTATCCTGCACCAGCTGATAGGAAAATGTCCAGTCTGACCGTGCTATCCTGTACCAGCTGATCGTAAAATGTCCAGTCTGACCGTGCTATCCTGTACCAGCTGATCGTAAAATGTCCAGTCTGACCGTGCTATCCTGTACCAGCTGATAGTAAAATGTCCAGTCTGACTGTGCTATCCTGTACCAGCTGATAGTAAAATGTCCAGTCTGACCGTGCTATCCTGTACCAGCTGATAGTAAAATGTCCAGTCTGACCGTGCTATCCTGTACCAGCTGATAGGGAAATGTCCAGTCTGACCGTGCTATCCTGTACCAGCTGATAGTAAAATGTCCAGTCTGACCGTGCTATCCTGTACCAGCTGATAGTAAAATGTCCAGTCTGACCGTGCTATCCTGTACCAGCTGATAGGGAAATGTCCAGTCTGACCGTGCTATCCTGTAACAGCCAATAGTAAAATGTCCAGTCTGACCGTGCAATCCGGCACATGCTGATAGTAAAATGTCCAGTCTGACCGTGCTATCCTGTACCAACTGATAGTAAAATGTCCAGTCTGACCGTGCTATCCTGTACCAGCTGATAGTAAAATGTCCAGTCTGACCGTGCTATCCTGTACCAGCTGATAGGGAAATGTCCAGTCTGACCGTGCTATCCTGTACCAACTGATAGTAAAATGTCCAGTCTGACCGTGCTATCCTGTACCAGCTGATAGTAAAATGTCCAGTCTGACCGTGCTATCCTGCACCAGCTGATAGTAAAATGTCCAGTCTGACCGTGCTATCCTGCACCAGCTGATGGTAAAATGTCCAGTCTGACCGTGCTATCCTGTACCAGCTGATAGGGAAATGTCCAGTCTGACCGTGCTATCATGCACCAGCTGATAGTAAAATGTCCAGTCTGACCGTGCTATCCTGTACCAGCTGATAGGGAAATGTCCAGTCTGACCGTGCTATCCTGCACCAGCTGATGGTAAAATGTCCAGTCTGACCGTGCTATCCTGCACCAGCTGATAGGAAAATGTCCAGTCTGACCGTGCTATCCTGTACCAGCTGATCGTAAAATGTCCAGTCTGACCGTGCTATCCTGTAACAGCTGATAGTAAAATGACCAGTCTGACCGTGCTATCCTGTACCAGCTGATCGAAAAATGTCCAGTCTGACCGTGCTATCCTGTACCAGCTGATAGTAAAATGTCCAGTCTGACTGTGCTATCCTGTACCAGCTGATAGTAAAATGTCCAGTCTGACCGTGCTATACTGTACCAGCTGATCGTAAAATGTCCAGACTGACCATGCTATCCTGCACCAGCTGATAGGAAAATGTCCAGTCTGACCGTGCTATCCTGTACCAGCTGATCGTAAAATGTCCAGTCTGACCGTGCTATCCTGTACCAGCTGATAGTAAAATGTCCAGTCTGACCTTGCTATCCTGTACCAGCTGATCGTAAAATGTCCAGTCTGACCGTGCTATCCTGTACCAGCTGATAGTAAAATGTCCAGTCTGACTGTGCTATCCTGTACCAGCTGATAGTAAAATGTCCAGTCTGACCGTGCTATTCAGTACCAGCTGATAGTAAAATGTCCAGTCTGACCGTGCTATCCTGTACCAGCTGATAGGGAAATGTCCAGTCTGACCGTGCTATCCTGTAACAGCTGATAGTAAAATGTCCAGTCTGACCGTGCTATCCTGTACCAGCTGATAGTAAAATGTCCAGTCTGACCGTGCTATCCTGTACCAGCTGATAGTAAAATGTCCAGTCTGACCTTGCTATCCTGTACCAGCTGATAGGGAAATGTCCAGTCTGACCGTGCTATCCTGTAACAGCCGATAGTAAAATTTCCAGACTGACCGTGCAATCCAGCACAGGCTGATAGTAAAATGTCCAGTCTGACCGTGCTATCCTGCACCAGCTGATAGTAAAATGTCCAGTCTGACCGTGCTATCCTGTACCAGCTGATAGTAAAATGTCCAGTCTGACCGTGCTATCCTGTACCAGCTGATAGGGAAATGTCCAGTCTGACCGTGCTATCCTGTAACAGCCGATAGTAAAATTTCCAGACTGACCGTGCAATCCGGTACAGGCTGATAGTAAAATGTCCAGTCTGACCGTGCTATCCTGTACCAGCTGATAGGAAAATGTCCAGTCTGACCGTGCTATCCTGCACCAGCTGATAGTAAAATGTCCAGTCTGACCGTGCTATCCTGCACCAGCTGATAGTAAAATGTCCAGTCTGACCGTGCTATCCTGTACCAGCTGATAGGGAAATGTCCAGTCTGACCGTGCTATCCTGCACCAGCTGATAGTAAAATGTCCAGTCTGACCGTGCTATCCTGTACAAGCTGATCGTAAAATGTCCAGTCTGACCGTGCTATCCTGCACCAGCTGATAGTAAAATGTCCAGTCTGACCGTGCTATCCTGTACCAGCTGATAGTAAAATGTCCAGTCTGACCGTGCTATCCTGTACCAGCTGATGGTAAAATGTCCAGTCTGACCGTGCTATCCTGTACCAGCTGATAGGGAAATGTCCAGTCTGACCGTGCTATCCTGCACCAGCTGATAGTAAAATGTCCAGTCTGACCGTGCTATCCTGTACCAGCTGATAGTAAAATGTCCAGTCTGACCGTGCTATCCTGTACCAGCTGATAGTAAAATCTCCAGTCTGACCATGCTATCCTGTACCAGCTGATAGGGAAATGTCCAGTCTGACCGTGCTATCCTGCACCAGCTGTTAGTAAAATGTCCAGTCTGACCGTGTAATCCTGTACCAGCTGATGGTAAAATGTACAGTCTGACCGTGCTATCCTGCACCATCTGATAGTAAAATGTCCAGTCTGACCGTGCTATCCTGTACCAGCTGATCGTAAAATGTCCAGTCTGACCGTGCTATCCTGCACCAGCGGATCGTAAAATGTCCAGTCTGACCGTGCTACCCTGCACCAGCTGATCGTAAAATGTCCAGTCTGACCGTGCTATCCTGTACCAGCTGATAGTAAAATGTCCAGTCTGACCGTGCTATCCTGCACCAGCTGATAGTAAAATGTCCAGTCTGACCGTGCTATCCTGTACCAGCTGATAGGGAAATGTCCAGTCTGACCGTGCTATCCTGCACCAGCTGATGGTAAAATGTCCAGTCTGACCGTGCTATCCTGCACCAGCTGATAGGAAAATGTCCAGTCTGACCGTGCTATCCTGTACCAGCTGATCGTAAAATGTCCAGTCTGACCGTGCTATCCTGTACCAGCTGATAGTAAAATGTCCAGTCTGACCGTGCTATCCTGTACCAGCTGATCGTAAAATGTCCAGTCTGACCGTGCTATCCTGTACCAACTGATAGTAAAATGTACAGTCTGACTGAGCTATCCTGTACCAGCTGATTGTAAAATGTCCAGTCTGACCGTGCTATCCTGCACCAGCTGATAGTAAAATGTCCAGTCTGACCGTGCTATCCTGTACCAGCTGATAGTAAAATGTACAGTCTGACCGTGCTATCCTGTACCAGCTGATGGTAAAATGTCCAGTCTGACCGTGCTATCCTGTACCAGCTGATAGGGAAATGTCCAGTCTGACCGTGCTATAATGCACCAGCTGATAGTAAAATGTCCAGTCTGACCGTGCTATCCTGTACCAGCTGATAGGGAAATGTCCAGTCTGACCGTGCTATCCTGCACCAGCTGATGGTAAAATGTCCAGTCTGACCGTGCTATCCTGCACCAGCTGATAGGAAAATGTCCAGTCTGACCGTGCTATCCTGTACCAGCTGATCGTAAAATGTCCAGTCTGACCGTGCTATCCTGTACCAGCTGATAGTAAAATGTCCAGTCTGACCGTGCTATCCTGTACCAGCTGATAGTAAAATGTCCAGTCTGACCGTGCTATCCTGCACCAGCTGATAGTAAAATGTCCAGTCTGACCGTGCTATCCTGTACCAGCTGATAGTAAAATGTCCAGTCTGACCGTGCTATCCTGCACCAGCTGATCGTAAAATGTCCAGTCTGACCGTGCTATCCTGTACCAGCTGATAGTAAAATGACCAGTCTGACCGTGCTATCCTGTACCAGCTGATAGTAAAATGTCCAGTCTGACCGTGCTATCCTGCACCAGCTGATAGTAAAATGTCCAGTCTGACCGTGCTATCCTGTACCAGCTGATGGTAAAATGTCCAGTCTGACCGTGCTATCCTGTACCAGCTGATAGTAAAATGTCCAGTCTGACCGTGCTATCCTGCACCAGCTGATAGTAAAATGTCCAGTCTGACCGTGCTATCCTGTACCAGCTGATAGTAAAATGTCCAGTCTGACCGTGCTATCCTGCACCAGCTGATAGTAAAATGTCCAGTCTGACCGTGCTATCCTGTACCAGCTGATAGGGAAATGTCCAGTCTGACCGTGCTATCCTGCACCAGCTGATAGTAAAATGTCCAGTCTGACCGTGCTATCCTGTACCAGCTGATAGGGAAATGTCCAGTCTGACCGTGCTATCCTGCACTAGCTGATGGTAAAATGTCCAGACTGACCATGCTATCCTGCACCAGCTGATAGGAAAATGTCCAGTCTGACCGTGCTATCCTGTACCAGCTGATCGTAAAATGTCCAGTCTGACCGTGCTATCCTGTACCAGCTGATCGTAAAATGTCCAGTCTGACCGTGCTATCCTGTACCAGCTGATAGTAAAATGTCCAGTCTGACTGTGCTATCCTGTACCAGCTGATAGTAAAATGTCCAGTCTGACCGTGCTATCCTGTACCAGCTGATAGTAAAATGTCCAGTCTGACCGTGCTATCCTGTACCAGCTGATAGGGAAATGTCCAGTCTGACCGTGCTATCCTGTACCAGCTGATAGTAAAATGTCCAGTCTGACCGTGCTATCCTGTACCAGCTGATAGTAAAATGTCCAGTCTGACCGTGCTATCCTGTACCAGCTGATAGGGAAATGTCCAGTCTGACCGTGCTATCCTGTAACAGCCAATAGTAAAATGTCCAGTCTGACCGTGCAATCCGGCACAGGCTGATAGTAAAATGTCCAGTCTGACCGTGCTATCCTGTACCAACTGATAGTAAAATGTCCAGTCTGACCGTGCTATCCTGTACCAGCTGATAGTAAAATGTCCAGTCTGACCGTGCTATCCTGTACCAGCTGATAGGGAAATGTCCAGTCTGACCGTGCTATCCTGTACCAACTGATAGTAAAATGTCCAGTCTGACCGTGCTATCCTGTACCAGCTGATAGTAAAATGTCCAGTCTGACCGTGCTATCCTGCACCAGCTGATAGTAAAATGTCCAGTCTGACCGTGCTATCCTGCACCAGCTGATGGTAAAATGTCCAGTCTGACCGTGCTATCCTGTACCAGCTGATAGGGAAATGTCCAGTCTGACCGTGCTATCCTGTACCAGCTGATAGTAAAATGTCCAGTCTGACTGTGCTATCCTGTACCAGCTGATAGTAAAATGTCCAGTCTGACCGTGCTATTCAGTACCAGCTGATAGTAAAATGTCCAGTCTGACCGTGCTATCCTGTACCAGCTGATAGGGAAATGTCCAGTCTGACCGTGCTATCCTGTAACAGCTGATAGTAAAATGTCTAGTCTGACCGTGCTATCCTGTACCAGCTGATAGTAAAATGTCCAGTCTGACCGTGCTATCCTGTACCAGCTGATAGTAAAATGTCCAGTCTGACCTTGCTATCCTGTACCAGCTGATAGGGAAATGTCCAGTCTGACCGTGCTATCCTGTAACAGCCGATAGTAAAATTTCCAGACTGACCGTGCAATCCAGCACAGGCTGATAGTAAAATGTCCAGTCTGACCGTGCTATCCTGCACCAGCTGATAGTAAAATGTCCAGTCTGACCGTGCTATCCTGTACCAGCTGATAGTAAAATGTCCAGTCTGACCGTGCTATCCTGTACCAGCTGATAGGGAAATGTCCAGTCTGACCGTGCTATCCTGTAACAGCCGATAGTAAAATTTCCAGACTGACCGTGCAATCCGGCACAGGCTGATAGTAAAATGTCCAGTCTGACCGTGCTATCCTGTACCAGCTGATAGGAAAATGTCCAGTCTGACCGTGCAATCCTGCACCAGCTGATAGTAAAATGTCCAGTCTGACCGTGCTATCCTGCACCAGCTGATAGTAAAATGTCCAGTCTGACCGTGCTATCCTGTACCAGCTGATAGGGAAATGTCCAATCTGACCGTGCTATCCTGCACCAGCTGATAGTAAAATGTCCAGTCTGACCGTGCTATCCTGTACAAGCTGATAGTAAAATGTCCAGTCTGACCGTGCTATCCTGCACCAGCTGATAGTAAAATGTCCAGTCTGACCGTGCTATCCTGTACCAGCTGATAGTAAAATGTCCAGTCTGACCGTGCTATCCTGTACCAGCTGATGGTAAAATGTCCAGTCTGACCGTGCTATCCTGTACCAGCTGATAGGGAAATGTCCAGTCTGACCGTGCTATCCTGCACCAGCTGATAGTAAAATGTCCAGTCTGACCGTGCTATCCTGTACCAGCTGATAGTAAAATGTCCAGTCTGACCGTGCTATCCTGTACCAGCTGATAGTAAAATCTCCAGTCTGACCATGCTATCCTGTACCAGCTGATAGGGAAATGTCCAGTCTGACCGTGCTATCCTGCACCAGCTGTTAGTAAAATGTCCAGTCTGACCGTGTAATCCTGTACCAGCTGATGGTAAAATGTACAGTCTGACCGTGCTATCCTGCACCATCTGATAGTAAAATGTCCAGTCTGACCGTGCTATCCTGTACCAGCTGATCGTAAAATGTCCAGTCTGACCGTGCTATCCTGCACCAGCGGATCGTAAAATGTCCAGTCTGACCGTGCTACCCTGCACCAGCTGATCGTAAAATGTCCAGTCTGACCGTGCTATCCTGTACCAGCTGATAGTAAAATGTCCAGTCTGACCGTGCTATCCTGCACCAGCTGATAGTAAAATGTCCAGTCTGACCGTGCTATCCTGTACCAGCTGATAGGGAAATGTCCAGTCTGACCGTGCTATCCTGCACCAGCTGATGGTAAAATGTCCAGTCTGACCGTGCTATCCTGCACCAGCTGATAGGAAAATGTCCAGTCTGACCGTGCTATCCTGTACCAGCTGATCGTAAAATGTCCAGTCTGACCGTGCTATCCTGTACCAGCTGATAGTAAAATGTCCAGTCTGACCGTGCTATCCTGTACCAGCTGATAGTAAAATGTCCAGTCTGACCGTGCTATCCTGTACCAGCTGATAGTAAAATCTCCAGTCTGACCATGCTATCCTGTACCAGCTGATAGGGAAATGTCCAGTCTGACCGTGCTATCCTGCACCAGCTGTTAGTAAAATGTCCAGTCTGACCGTGTAATCCTGTACCAGCTGATGGTAAAATGTACAGTCTGACCGTGCTATCCTGCACCATCTGATAGTAAAATGTCCAGTCTGACCGTGCTATCCTGTACCAGCTGATCGTAAAATGTCCAGTCTGACCGTGCTATCCTGCACCAGCGGATCGTAAAATGTCCAGTCTGACCGTGCTACCCTGCACCAGCTGATCGTAAAATGTCCAGTCTGACCGTGCTATCCTGTACCAGCTGATAGTAAAATGTCCAGTCTGACCGTGCTATCCTGCACCAGCTGATAGTAAAATGTCCAGTCTGACCGTGCTATCCTGTACCAGCTGATAGGGAAATGTCCAGTCTGACAGTGCTATCCTGCACCAGCTGATGGTAAAATGTCCAGTCTGACCGTGCTATCCTGCACCAGCTGATAGGAAAATGTCCAGTCTGACCGTGCTATCCTGTACCAGCTGATCGTAAAATGTCCAGTCTGACCGTGCTATCCTGTACCAGCTGATAGTAAAATGTCCAGTCTGACCGTGCTATCCTGTACCAGCTGATCGTAAAATGTCCAGTCTGACCGTGCTATCCTGTACCAACTGATAGTAAAATGTACAGTCTGACTGTGCTATCCTGTACCAGCTGATAGTAAAATGTCCAGTCTGACCGTGCTATCCTGCACCAGCTGATAGTAAAATGTCCAGTCTGACCGTGCTATCCTGTACCAGCTGATAGTAAAATGTCCAGTCTGACCGTGCTATCCTGTACCAGCTGATGGTAAAATGTCCAGTCTGACCGTGCTATCCTGTACCAGCTGATAGGGAAATGTCCAGTCTGACCGTGCTATAATGCACCAGCTGATAGTAAAATGTCCAGTCTGACCGTGCTATCCTGTACCAGCTGATAGGGAAATGTCCAGTCTGACCGTGCTATCCTGCACCAGCTGATGGTAAAATGTCCAGTCTGACCGTGCTATCCTGCACCAGCTGATAGGAAAATGTCCAGTCTGACCTTGCTATCCTGCACCAGCTGATAGGAAAATGTCCAGTCTGACCGTGCTATCCTGTACCAGCTGATCGTAAAATGTCCAGTCTGACCGTGCTATCCTGTACCAGCTGATCGTAAAATGTCCAGTCTGACCGTGCTATCCTGCACCAGCTGATCGTAAAATGTCCAGTCTAACCGTGCTGTCCTGTACCAGCTGATCGTAAAATGTCCAGTCTGACCGTGCTATCCTGCACCAGCTGTTAGTAAAATGTCCAGTCTGACCGTGCTATCCTGTACCAGCTAATCGTAAAATGTCCAGTCTGACCGTGCTATCCTGTACCAGCTGATCGTAAAATGTCCAGTCTGACCGTGCTATCCTGCACCAGCTGATAGGAAAATGTCCAGTCTGACCTTGCTATCCTGCACCAGCTGATAGGAAAATGTCCAGTCTGACCGTGCTATCCTGTACCAGCTGATCGTAAAATGTCCAGTCTGACCGTGCTATCCTGTACCAGCTGATCGTAAAATGTCCAGTCTGACCGTGCTATCCTGCACCAGCTGATCGTAAAATGTCCAGTCTAACCGTGCTGTCCTGTACCAGCTGATCGTAAAATGTCCAGTCTGACCGTGCTATCCTGCACCAGCTGTTAGTAAAATGTCCAGTCTGACCGTGCTATCCTGTACCAGCTAATCGTAAAATGTCCAGTCTGACCGTGCTATCCTGTACCAGCTGATCGTAAAATGTCCAGTCTGACCGTGCTATCCTGCACCAGCTGTTAGTAAAATGTCCAGTCTGACCGTGCTATCCTGCGCCAGCTGATAGTAAAATGTCCAGTCTGACCGTGCTATCCTGTCCCTGCTGTTAGTAAAATGTCCAGTCTGACCGTGCTATCCTGTACCAGCTGATAGTAAAATGTCCAGTCTGACCGTGCTATCCTGCACCAGCTGTTAGTAAAATGTCCAGTCTGACCGTGCTATCCTGTACCTGCTGATAGGAAAATGTCCAGTCTGACCGTGCTATCCTGTACCTGTTGTTAGGGAAATGTCCAGTCTGACCGTGCTATCCTGCACCAGCTGATAGGAAAATGTCCAGTCTGACCGTGCTATCCTGTACCAGCTGATAGGAAAATGTCCAGTCTGACCGTGCTATCCTGTACTAGCTGATAGTAAAATGTCCAGTCTGACCGTGCTATCCTGTACCAGCTGATAGTAAAATGTCCAGTCTGACCGTGCTGTCCTGTACCAGCTGATAGTAAACTGTCCAGTCTGACCGTGCTATCCTGTACCAGCTGATAGTAAAATGTCCAGTCTGACCGTGCTATCCTGCACCAGCTGATAGGAAAATGTCCAGTCTGACCGTGCTATCCTGTACCAGCTGATAGTAAAATGTCCAGTCTGACCGTGCTATCCTGTAACTGCTGATAGGAAAATGTCCAGTCTGACCGTGCTATCCTGTACCAGCTGATAGTAAAATGTCCAGTCTGACCGTGCTACCCTGCACCAGCTGATAGTAAAATGTCCAGTCTGACCGTGCTACCCTGTACCAGCTGATAGTAAAATGTCCACTCTGACCGTGTAATCCTGTACCAGCTGATAGTAAAATGTCCAGTCTGACCATGCTATCCCGTACCTGCTGATAGTAAAATGTCCAGTCTGACCGTGCTATCCTGTACCAGCTGATAGTAAAATGTCCAGTCTGATCGTGCTATCCTGTACCAGCTGATAGTAAAATGTCCAGTCTGACCGTGCTATCCTGTACCAGCTGATAGGGAAATGTCCAGTCTGACCGTGCTATCCTGTACCAGCTGATAGTAAAATGTCCAGTCTGACCGTGCTATCCTGTACCAGCTGATCGTAAAATGTCCAGTCTGACCTTGCTATCCTGTACCAGCTGATAGAGAAATGTCCAGTCTGACCGTGCTATCCTGCACTAGCTGATAGTAAAATGTCCAGTCTGACCGTGCTATCCTGTACCTGCTGATAGGAAAATGTCCAGTCTGACCGTGCTATCCTGTACCTGTTGTTAGGGAAATGTCCAGTCTGACCGTGCTATCCTGCACCAGCTGATAGGAAAATGTCCAGTCTGACCGTGCTATCCTGCACCAGCTGATAGTAAAATGTCCAGTCTGACCGTGCTATCCTGTACCAGCTGATAGTAAAATGTCCAGTCTGACCGTGCTATCCTGTACCAGCTGATAGTAAAATGTCCAGTCTGACCGTGCTATCCTGTACCAGCTGATAGTAAAATGTCCAGTCTGACCGTGCTATCCTGTACCAGCTGATAGAGAAATGTCCAGTCTGACCGTGCTATCCTGCACCAGCTGATCGTAAAATGTCCAGTCTGACCGTGCTATCCTGTACCATCTGATAGTAAAATGTCCAGTCTGACCGTGCTATCCTGTACCTGCTGATAGGAAAATGTCCAGTCTGACCATGCTATCCTGTACCAGCTGATAGTAAAATGTCCAGTCTGACCGTGCTATCCTGCACCAGCTGATAGGAAAATGTCCAGTCTGACCTTGCTATCCTGTACCAGCTGATAGTAAAATGTCCAGTCTGACCGTGCTATCCTGTACCAGCTGATAGGAAAATGTCCAGTCTGACCGTGCTATCCTGTACCAGCTGATTGTAAAATGTCCAGTCTGACCGTGCTATCCTGTACCAGCTGATTGTAAAATGTCCAGTCTGACCGTTCTATCCTGTACCAGCTGATAGGAAAATGTCCAGTCTGACCGTGCTATCCTGCACCAGCTGATAGGAAAATGTCCAGTCTGACCGTGCTATCCAGTACCAGCTGATCGTAAAATATCCAGTCTGACCGTGCTATCCTGTACCAGCTGATCGTAAAATGTCCAGTCTGACCGTGCTATCCTGCACCAGCTGATCGTAAAATGTCCAGTCTGACCGTGCTATCCTGTACCAGCTGATAGTAAAATGTCCAGTCTGACCGTGCTATCCTGCACCAGCTGTTAGTAAAATGTCCAGTCTGACCGTGTAATCCTGTACCAGCTGATAGTAAAATGTCCAGTCTGACCGTGCTATCCTGCACCATCTGTTAGTAAAATGTCCAGTCTGACCGTGCTATCCTGTACCAGCTGATTGTAAAATGTCCAGTCTGACCGTGCTATCCTGTACCAGCTGATAGGAAAATGTCCAGTCTGACCGTGCTATCCTGCACCAGCTGATAGGAAAATGTCCAGTCTGACCGTGATATCCTGTACCAGCTGATCGTAAAATGTCCAGTCTGACCGTGCTATCCTGTACCAGCTGATCGTAAAATGTCCAGTCTGACCGTGCTATCCTGCACCAGCTGATCGTAAAATGTCCAGTCTGACCGTGCTATCCTGCACCAGCTGTTAGTAAAATGTCCAGTCTGACCGTGCTATCCTGTACCAGCTGATCGTAAAATGTCCAGTCTGACCGTGCTATCCTGTACCAGCTGATCGTAAAATGTCCATTCTGACCGTGCTATCCTGCACCAGCTGTTAGTAAAATGTCCAGTCTGACCGTGCTATCCTGCACCAGCTGATAGTAAAATGTCCAGTCTGACCGTGCTATCCTGTACCAGCTGATAGGAAAATGTCCAGTCTGACCGTGCTATCCTGCACCAGCTGATAGGAAAATGTCCAGTCTGACCGTGCTATCCTGTACCAGCTGATAGTAAAATGTCCAGTCTGACCGTGCTATCCTGCACCAGCTGATAGGAAAATGTCCAGTCTGACCGTGATATCCTGTACCAGCTGATCGTAAAATGTCCAGTCTGACCGTGCTATCCTGTACCAGCTGATCGTAAAATGTCCAGTCTGACCGTGCTATCCTGCACCAGCTGATCGTAAAATGTCCAGTCTGACCGTGCTATCCTGTACCAGCTGATCGTAAAATGTCCATTCTGACCGTACTATCCTGTACCAGCTGATAGTAAAATGTCCAGTCTGACCGTGCTATCCTGTACCAGCTGATAGTAAAATGTCCAGTCTGACCGTGCTATCCTGCACCAGCTGTTAGTAAAATGTCCAGTCTGACCGTGTAATCCTGTACCAGCTGATAGTAAAATGTCCAGTCTGACCGTGCTATCCTGCACCATCTGTTAGTAAAATGTCCAGTCTGACCGTGCTATCCTGTACCAGCTGATCGTAAAATGTCCAGTCTGACCGTGCTATCCTGCACCAGCTGATAGTAAAATGTCCAGTCTGACCGTGCTATCCTGTACCAGCTGATCGTAAAATGTCCAGTCTGACCGTGCTATCCTGCACCAGCTGATAGGAAAATGTCCAGTCTGACCGTGCTATCCTGCACCAGTTGATAGTAAAATGTCCAGTCTGACCGTGCTGTCCTCTACCAGCTGGTAGTATGAGACAAATCTAATAGTTACAAAGGTTCAAAATATTCAAAGTTTGAAAGTTTCACTTGATTATCGAAGAATGTACGCAGAATACAACCCTGAGATTTGTCTTCTCCGGACAGACATGGAATACAGAAAAGCCACGGATCTCGTCACCCCCGTGACGAAACAAGAAGAAACAAACACGCTCAAACCCGAAGCCCCCCCTCTTGCACAAAAACGAGCAGATTGCCCACTCGGAAAATGGCAGCTGAAACATCAAACCCCAAACCCCATATCCCCTCCCTGATAAAAAAACAAACAAGAAAAAAACAGTGACAATAAGACCAAACCCCCAACCCGCCAATTGGCAGCAAGAAAGAAAACGAGGAAAACCAAAGGAGACCATTACAAACTACAGTCCACACCAATAACCTCAGAGGTACTGGGATTTTGAAAACATCCTCGTCAGCATTGAGGAGCGAGAAAGCTGAAACTCATTCCTTTTGTGGAGAGCAGCAGCCGACCTGGGTATCAATCTGAAACCATCGCCGTGCCTGCTTCACACCCAGTCGCAGTTGTTAACTCAGCCCAGTCCATCACTCAAGCCAGACTCCCTTACATTGTTATTTACAAAACTACTTCTACTACAAGTTCAATCACATTACTCAAGACCAGTAAATATCACAGCTAACATTACATTAAGTTAACACGTTCCCATCCTCAACAAGCATGGCATTTAACCCCTGCAGTACCCAACGGTTCCAGACATTTCTGTGTTACCCGTGGATGCTGTGCGTACTTTTTTTACAGCGACCCAGGCACGTACTGTGTTCTGCTGGGCAGTCAGCCCAGACAGAACCTCCACTGCCCGGCTCCGTGACCCACGGATAGATATCCCTGCCAGACTCAGGAACTGGTTAACTAGGACATCCTAGTTCAAAGTACATTTATTGTCACAGTATGTTTACATTATCCAAGCTTGAGATTCGTCTCCTAACAGGCAGCCACAAAACAAAGAATCCAAAAGAACCCATTAAAAGAAAATCCAGCAGACACCCAATGTGCAGAGAGAGAAAAAAAACAAATTATGCAAAAAATAAAATCAAGCAAATGGCAGTCAGGACAAAGTGAGTCCATAGACACAAAGGCCGGAGCAGCCTGAGCAGGCCTCAGCCTCAGCCTCGGTTCTGCACAGAGCTGAGTAAACGCTGCAGAGCAGGGAGCCAGACCTCTGGTCCCAACACCCGGCCTTTCCAACCCATCTGGCCCAGCTGGGAAAATGGGCTGAAAATGGCAGATGGAGTTTAATACAGACAAGTGTGAGGTATTGCACTTTGGAAGGAAAAACCAAGGTAGAACATACAAGGTAAATGGTAGGACACTGAGGAGTGCAGCAGAACTGAGGGATCTGGGAGTACAGATACATAATTCCCTAAAAGTGGTGTCCCAGGTAGATAGGGTAGTAAAGAGAGCTTTTGGTACATTGGCCTTTATAAATCAAAGTATTGAGTATAAGAGTTGGAATGTTCTGGTAAGGTTGTGTAAGGTATTGGTGAGGCTGAATTTGGAGTATTGTGTGCAGTTTTGGTCACCTAATTACAGGAAGGATATTAATAAGGTTGAAAGAGTGTAGAGAAGGTTTACAAAGATGTTGCTGGGACTTGAGAAACTGAGTTACAGAGAAAGGTTGAATACGTTAGGACTTTATTCCCTGGAGCGTAGAAGAATGAGGGGAGATTTGATGGAGGTATATAAAATTATGATGGGTACAGATAGAGTGAATGCAAGCAGGCTTTTTCCACTGAGGCTAGGGGAGAAAAAAACCAGAGGACATGGGTTAAGGGTGAAGGGGGAAAAGTTTAAAGGGAACATGGTAGCAATGAGAAGAGGGCATGCCCCTGGGTGGTGGGGTCCTTAATGATGGACGCCCCCCTTTTTGAGACGTCGCTCCTTGAAGATGTCCTGGATACTACAGAGGCTTGTGTCCATGATGGAGCTGACTGAGCTTACAACTCTTTGTAACTCATTTCGATCCTGTGCAGTAGCCCACCCCCCACCAACCCCTTGCACCATACTAGACAGTGATGCAGCCAGTTGGAATACACGGCACATCTGTAGAAATCTGCGAGTGTTTTTGGTGACATACCAAATTTCCTCCAATTCCTGAAGAAATATAGACGATGTCACACCTTCTTAGTAGCTGTGCTGATATGCAGGTCTCACCCTGTTTACTCTCTCTACTCCATGGGGTAGAAGATACAAAAATCAGAGAGATTGTACCACCAGGCTCAAGGACAGGACAATATAGACCACCTCTTGATCGCTCAGTTGACTTTGCCCTGGCTCTTGTATTTTACTGCCTGTGGGGCACTGTCTTTGTAACTACTGTACTGTTGTTGTGTTTCAGTGTCGTTCAGTGGCGAGAGTAAACAGTGTGACAGCTGCATATTAACACAACTAGTGAGAAGACATCTATATTTCTACATAGTTCATTTATTTTCAATGTATGTATAAATTATACAGCCTGTGATTTGTCTGCTTACAGGCAGCCCCAAAACAAGAAACCTGAAAGAACCCAATTAAAAAAAAGACCAACAGATTCGAGGATCCAATGAGTGAAATGGAGGACTCAGATTGTGAATAGGCACATGAACTCCTTATTTACAGACAAACAGTAAAACATTTGACCAAATATCAAAGCCACTCTATGACACAAAACATTCAGTAACACACAGGGACCGGATGGGCCAAAGGGCCTGTTTCTGTGCTGTACTTTTCTATGACTCTAGAACTCTATGTGACAATAATAAACTACCATTACTAACCGGGTCCTTTCTGCGAGGTGACGTCAAGTGCTTTCTCTGTGTCCGCTGCAAGAGGCTGGATCTCCAGCTGGTCACCCATCTCAATTTAATTTCCCTTTCCCAATCTGACATGTCTGTCCATAGCCTCATCTACAGCCATAATGAGGCCCAGCTCAAGCTGGAGGACTTACTTACTGCTCGTTATGCCTCTTTATATAGATATATATTAAAAAGTTAAATTAAATCAGTAGTGCAAGAAAGTATTGAGGTAGTGTTCATGGGTTCAATGTCCATTCAGAAATCGGACAGCAGAGCGGAAGAAGCTGTTCCTGAGTTATTGCGTGTGTGTCTTCAGGCTCCTGTACCTCCTCCCGGATGGTGGCATGTCCTGCGTGATGGGACATGTCCAATCCTGTTGAAGGATCCCAGCCCGGAACATTGACTGTGTATTCCTCTACATAAGTGCTGCTGACCTGCTGAGTTCTTCTGGTATTTTGTGTGAAACTTGTGTTGTAACTTCGTAAAACTTTGGTTAGGCCACATCTGGAGTATTGTGTACAGTTCTGGTTGTCTCACAGTAGGAAGGATGATGAGGCTTTGGAGAGGGTGCAGAAGAGGTTTACCGGGATGCTGCCTGGTTCACAGGGCATGTGCTATCAGCAGAGGCCGAATAAACTTGGAGCACCAGAGGCTGAGGGGAGATCTGATAGAGGTTTGGAAGATTTTGAGAGGCATAGATTGAGTGGACAGAGAGGATCTGTTTCCCAGGGTTGAAATGTCTAATACCAGAGGGCATGTTTTGAAGGTGAGAGGGGGTAGGATCAAAGGGGTAAGTTTTTTACTGAGAGTGGTGGATGCCTGGAATGCGCAGCCTGGTGTGGTGATAGAGGCTTTTAAGAGACGTTTGGAGAGACAGATGGATGTGAGGAAGGTGGAGGATATGGACATGGCGAGGGTAGGAGGGGTGAGTGTTTGGGTGCTTTTCATTCACTCTTTACCTGGTTCAGCACAACACAGTGGGCTGAAGGGCCGGTTTCTGTGATGCACTGTTCTATGTTCTGTGCTCTGTGTATTCAAACTTTCGCTGTTTCCTGGTGCACATGTTAGTATCAAAGCAGCTTCCAATCACCAACACTGTGCTTTCTGCGAGCCAGCAGTTCTCCAGCCCTGCTATCTAAAGTGAGAGCACATGTGAAGAGCTGAGTGTGATGGAAAGCTGCTCTCAAATTGATCTGATTTCCTGTGCTCAGGGGCAGCTCGACGCCTACCTACACGTGTTTCTGTAAACCTACTGGGCCGGGAGCCAGGGCCTTTTCACCAGTCCTCATTCTTGCCCAACATGTGTAACTTAAGTGCTGAAGTGAAATAGCCAAAGGCTTACAAATCTGTTTACACTGGTTCAAATATTCCTCCTAATGTATTCGACTCTAACTAAGTGCACAATGAAAACAAATTCTCATCAATTAGTGCTGATGACTACCTGTGAAAAGAGCCTCGGGTTCCAAGCTATATCAGATGACATGCCACCAGGGGCCTGCTGCTTTGGGGTTTGTCTACATTAATAACGGCACCTGATGTTACCCATTTGTTTTCTTTACATCAGCAGGCGCGCTGTGGAACCATCCACGCACCCAAAATGGTTTCAATTATTATTGGGCAGCAAGCATCCAATCAGTCATCTTTGGATTTTTAACTCGAAGGTACCACAAGGGTGACATCAACTTCCTGTGCAAGAGTACGGCCCATCAACTTATTCAAGACAGGGCTTCCCAAACTGGGGTCCTGGACTCCTCGGGTAATGGTGGCGGTCTATGGCATAGAAAAGGGCTGCAATGGCAGCATAGTGGTTAGCACAATGCGTTACAGTCTAGGCGACCCAGGTTCGATTCCCGGTAAGGAGTTTGTACGCTGTCCCCGTGACTGCATGGGCTCTCTCCAGGTGCTCTGGTTTCCTCCCACAGTCTAAAGGCCTACCACTTGGTAGGTTAACTGGTCATTGCAAATTGTCCCGTGATTAGGCTGGGATTGCTAGGCTGTTCCACTCAAGGAGCCAGAAGGGCCTGTTCCTCATTGTATCAGAATAAATAAATAAATACATAAATAGTTACCCAGGCTACTCTGAAGGCACCTCTCCACCCAATGAAGATCGTTATTCAATTGTATATCAGAGAATGCATATAGTATACAACCTGAAATCCGTACTCTTCACAGATATTCATGAAACCGCGTTGAATGAATGACAGAAATATCAGAACCGCAAAGCCCCCCCCCCCCCACATGAGCAGCCTCAGAAGCGTCACCGTCCCGGGCCGAGAACCTTCATTAGGACTGGGAAGGAGGGGGGAAGAAATGAGAATAAGAAGCTGGGTTGATAGGAGGAAGTACCGGAGGGCAGGTGACAAGTGAGCCCAAGTGAGAGGGAAGGTGTGGGACGATGTAAGAAGCTGGGAGGAGGTAGGTGGAGGAGGTAAAGGGCTGAAGAAGAAGGTGGCTACTATTTTCTATTCTAATTCCATTCCATTTCAAACATGTCTGTCCATGCCTCCTCTATGGCAGTGAAGAGGCCAACCTCAGGGAACCTGATAACATGAACATCGATTCCTCCGGCTTCTGTTAATTTCTCCCACCCCTGTCCTTCTCTCTTTTGTACTTTCTCCATTCTAGATGTGCTGTCACCCCTAACCTTCTCCTCATCTGTCCATAACCTCCTACTTCCCTTTCTCCCATGGTCAACACTCCTATCCCAGCAGATTCATTCTTCTCCAGCCCTCTGCCTCTTCCACCTATCACCTCCCAGCTCCCCATTTCACCTCCCTTCTCCCGTCTACTTTCCCCGTCACCTATCACCACCCAGCTTGTTCTCCCCACTCTCCCACCCTTTCTATTCTGGCTTCAACCCTCTTCCTTTCCAGACTCGGCTGAAATGTCCACCATTTATTCCTCTCCATGGATGCTGCCTGACCTGCTGAGTTTCTTCAGCATTTTGTGTGTGATGATACCGTTCATTATCGCTGGGTATTTATCTTGAAGGAACGGTGAGGATGTGGTGAACTACATTTACCTGTCTGGACACGCCCCCTGCTGACTGCTCCTGTGGCTCCTCCCACAGACCCCTGTATAAAGGCGATCGAGGCCTGAGCCCGGCCTCTCAGTCTCCAGGATGTCACTCGCTGCTTGTTCCTTCTTCCAGTCAATAAAAGCCAATATCTCGCCTTCCGTCTCAGTTATTGATGGTGCATCAGAGGATGACATCGACTTCCAGTGTAGGAACCGAACCATCAACAATAGTCTAGAACTGATTTTGGCAACATCGGTCCCTTCCCCTTGCCTCAGCCTATTTCCAGTACGAGTAACACAACAGGGAGAGAAGAGAGGACAAAATCGGTATCTGAATCAGGTTGAATATTACTGGCTTACAGGACTATCCAAAACTCTTAGTCACTTATACTGTATATCACCAGGGTGCCGAAGGTTTCTGCACAGTCCTGTATGTGTCAACGTAGAGCGAAAAGAGCGAGTTTGTAGATCTGGCGGGAGCAAAGCATGTTGGGAATGGTGAGGGTGGAGTGCCGCGGGAGGGGTGTGGGATAGGTGGCAGAGAAGGAGTGCCAGGGGAGAGGGTGCAGGGGTGAGAGATGGTACGGATGCAGACACACCCAGCCCTGAGACACCAGGCAACGACATTTGATTCCAAACAATTGGCTTATTGATCATTACAGAATGTCTCTCTGGTGCTTCCCACTCCCTCCCCTCTCCCTTCCCCTTTTCCCAGCCATGATTCCCCTCTCCCTGCCCCCTTCCCACTCTGATTACAGCTCTCACCTGAGGCTCCGAGTCACTGTTCGCATGTGACAACAGCCACAAGCAGTCTAAACCAGGTAACAGTAGCCAGGGTGGAGTGGGGCTTGGTGGTCTCATATTCCAGTCAGATAGAGGCACTCCTGTCCTAGTGCGTAACGTCGGACTGGGCCGATGAGACCCACAGTGAAAGCAGAGGGCATGACAAGGCACAGAGCCCGTCATGGTCATCCAGTTTGTGATGACTGTTCGTGCCTCTGGACCCAGACTTCCGAGGTCAAGAGAGGGGAACTGACCTGGTGCCACTTTGAAACTCTCCTGTTCAGGGCTGTTGTCATTGCTGGAGACGATGGACAGGCATCACAGTGCAAGGCGTAAGGGCTGCAGATGGTGCAATGTGAACAGAGAGGAAGGTAGAGTATTGAAACAAAGCCAGGGCAGATGGGAACTGATGGACCTTAATCTGGACAAGTGTCATCTTTGAGCACACACATACAACACACCGGGGGAGCTCAGCAAATCCGGCAGCAACTAGGGAGATGAATCAGTCTGGGCCAGAAACATCCACTCTCTATTCCTCTCCATAGAAACTGCTGAGTTCCTCCAGCATTTTGTGTGTGTTACTCTGGCATTCCAGTGTCTGCAGAATCTTTTGTGTTGTTATTAAGTGAGGGTTGTTGATCTCTGGAGGAACTAATAAATGGCCAGAGCATTAACGAATCATGGAGTTCAGGAAGGGTAAGATGAGGGGACACACACCAGTCCTCACTGAAGGATCAGAAATGGAGAGAGTGAGCAATTTCAATTCCTGGGTGTCAATATCTCTGAGGATCTATCCCACGCACAACCTAACGACGCAGGCCAACCATCTGATTTCTGAATGGACATTGAACCCATGAACACTGCATCACTACTTTTTAATTTGTAGCTTTCCACTACTTATTTAACTTAACTATTTTATATATATATATATACACACACACACTGTAATTGATGTTTTATTCTATTATTAAGTGTTGCTGCTGCAAAGACAACAGATCTCCTGACGTGCTGGTGATATTAAACCTGATTTTGATTCTGATGACTGTAACTCCCTGAGAGTGGCCACACAAGGACGTAACTCGCTCTTTCTGCTCCATGTTAACACGTACAGGACTGTGCAAGGGTCTTCGGCACCGTATAAGTGACTAAGGCACAGGAGAGCCCAACCTTAAATGCATGGATGGAAATTACAATGGACGTTTACAAAGTGGAGAAGATAACAGCATCTGTTAATCATAAATTGGAACAATTTGATTCATACTGGGAAAAATGGTTTAACTACATAATGCTTCAGAGGCCTGATTTTATTCTCACAAATCACTGAATATGTTGTAAAAAAAGATCACTCCCTACTTGTACATCGTTCTTTCCTTTTGCTTGTTTTTTCTTTCCACTCTTTTCTATAAGTGTATACCTCAGATAAATGTCATGTGGAGATTTCTGACCTATATGACTATATGATATATATGTACAATGTCTAAAATACATCGTACGGAAATGTTTCTTTGATGATGAACTTCAATAAAAAGTAAATTACAAAAAAAAGAATCCTTAAGACAAGACAATCCTCTTATAATGGTATGAAGACATTCCTAAATCTGCAATGACCACCCCCAACAAAGACACTGCCTACCCCCCCCCCCCCCCCGCCCAAGTCCCAAACCTGCAACACTCTCTGATACTTACTGTAAAGGCACCCCTCCCAGGACAATCCCAACCCCCCATCTCACAGCCGGCTCATGCTCCCAGCTATTCACAGCCCTCCCTTTGTACGTTACTGGACTAGACTGGAAACATCTGCCTAAGTTGGAAATCCCACCGCGATCCCAGTGGGATTTCTGCTGGAATAAATAAATAAACGTGGAATTCCAAAGCTGGTGTTGGGAATGCCAGCCCCAGAACTGCTGCCCTGGCTAATTGCTTCACTGATACTTCAGGGAAAGTATCTGTGAGGCAATTAGACAGATTGAAAGGCCTGTCATATGAGGAGTGCTTCATGGTTCTGGGCCTGTACTCACTGGAATTGAAAGAATGAGGGGTGACCTCATTGAAAAGAATTGAATGTTGAGAGGCCTCAAAGAGTAGACATGGACAGGATCTTGCAGGAATCTTAGACAGGAGGACACAGCCTCAGAATACAGGGGCATCCTTTTAGAAAGTCCCTTCCACCAAAGGGTAGCGAATCTGTGGAATTTGCTGCCACAGGCATCAGAGGAGGACAGGATATACTCATGGCAGAGGTTGCCAGATCCCTGATTGACCAAAGGACACAGTCTCAGCATTGGAGCACCCTTTCAGAACAGAGATACAGAGAAATTTCTTTAGCCAGCGGTGGTGAATCTGTGGAACTCATTGCCATAGGCATCAGAGGAGAACAAGTCATTGGGTGTATTTAAGGGACAGGCTGATAGACTCTAGATTAGTCAAGGCATGAATGGATACAGGGAAAGACAGGAGCCTGGGGCAGACAGGGAAAATGGATCAGCCCTGATAAAAAGGCGAAGCAGAATCGATGGGCCAAATAGACTAGCTCGACTCCTACGCCTTATGGACTTATTGAAAAAAATTTCACATTCTCACATGCTCTACTCCGTCAGCGGCTTCAATTTGATCATCATCATGGCCTCGTTAGTTAGTGCAAGGCAGGAGAATTCTGGATGAGGCTGAGTGAAGGGCAGCGAGAAAGTATTAACTGCTCCTGGTGAATCTGCCCAGTCCACTACAGCATGCTGATATACTAAATCACCCAGTCACCCAATCACACACTCATTCACTGACACACTCACCCAGTCACCCACTCACATACTCACTCACAGACACACTCACCCAGTCACCCACTCACCACCTCACCCACTCACACACTCACCCACTCACCCAGTCACCCACTCACCCAGTCACCCACTCACCCAGTCACATACTCACCCACTCACACACTCACCCACTCACCCAGTCACATACTCACCCACTCACACACTCACCCACTCACCCAGTCACCCACTCACATACTCACTCACTCACACACTCACCCACTCACCCAGTCACCCACTCACCCAGTCACATACTCACCCACTCACACACTCACCCACTCACCCAGTCACCCACTCACATACTCACTCACAGACCCACTCACCCACTCACCCACTCACCCACTCACCCACTCACCCAGTCACCCACTCACCCAGTCACCCACTCACACACTCACACACTCACCCAGTCACCCACTCACCCACTCACCCAGTCACCCACTCACATACTCACTCACAGACCCACTCACCCACTCACCCACTCACCCACTCACCCACTCACCCACTCACCCAGTCACCCACTCACCCAGTCACCCACTCACACACTCACACACCCACCCACTCACCCACTCACCCAGTCACCCACTCACATACTCACCCACTCACACACTCACCCACTCACCCAGTCACCCACTCACCCAGTCACCCACTCACATACTCACTCACTCACCCACTCACCCAGTCACCCACTCACCCAGTCACCCACTCACATACTCACCCAGTCACCCACTCACCCAGTCACCCACTCACCCAGTCACCCACTCACCCACTCACCCACTCACACACTCACCCACTCACCCAGTCACCCACTCACCCACTCACCCAGTCACCCACTCACCCACTCACCCACTCACACACTCACACACTCACCCACTCACCCAGTCACCCACTCACCCAGTCACCCACTCACCCAGTCACCCACTCACATACTCACTCACAGACACACTCACCCAGTCACCCACTCACCACCTCACCCACTCACACACTCACCCACTCACCCAGTCACCCACTCACCCAGTCACCCACTCACCCAGTCACACACTCACCCACTCACCCACTCACACACTCACCCAGTCACATACTCACCCACTCACCCACTCACCCAGTTACACACTCACCCACTCACCCAGTCACCCACTCACCCAGTCACCCACTCACCCACTCACCCACTCACCCAGTCACATACTCACCCAGTCACCCAGTCACCCAGTCACATACTCACTCACAGACACACTCACCCAGTCACCCACTCACCACCTCACCCACTCACACACTCACCCACTCACCCAGTCACCCACTCACCCAGTCACATACTCACCCACTCACACACTCACACACTCACCCAGTCACATACTCACCCACTCACACACTCACCCACTCACCCAGTCACCCACTCACATACTCACTCACAGACCCACTCACCCACTCACCCACTCACCCACTCACCCACTCACCCAGTCACCCACTCACCCAGTCACCCACTCACCCAGTCACCCACTCACACACTCACACACTCACCCAGTCACCCACTCACCCACTCACCCACTCACACACCCACCCACTCACCCACTCACCCAGTCACCCACTCACATACTCACCCACTCACACACTCACCCACTCACCCAGTCACCCACTCACCCAGTCACCCACTCACATACTCACTCACTCACCTACTCACCCACTCACCCACTCACCCACTCACCCACTCACATACTCACCCAGTCACCCACTCACCCACTCACCCACTCACACACTCACCCACTCACCCACTCACCCACTCACATACTCACCCAGTCACCCACTCACCCAGTCACCCACTCACACACTCACCCACTCACCCACTCACCCACTCACACACTCACCCACTCACATACTCACCCAGTCACCCACTCACCCAGTCACCCACTCACCCACTCACCCAGTCACCCACTCACCCACTCACACACTCACCCACTCACCCAGTCACCCACTCACCCACTCACACACTCACCCACTCACCCACTCACCCAGTCACCCACTCACCCAGTCACCCACTCACCCACTCACACACTCACCCACTCACCCAGTCACCCACTCACCCACTCACACACTCACCCACTCACCCACTCACCCACTCACACACTCACCCACTCACCCACTCACCCACTCACACACTCACACACTCACCCACTCAAACACTCCCCCACTCACCCACTCACTGACTCACCCACCAACATACAGACTCACACACTCCCCCACTCACCCACCAACCCACAGACTCACACACTCCCCCACTCAGTCACCCAGACACAAACACACACACTCACTGACTCACCCACCAACACACAGACTCACCTACTCAACCACACACTCACCCAGTCACCCAGTCACCTACTCACCCACTCACCCACCAACCCACAGACTCACACACTCACCCACTCACACTCACACACTCACTCACCCACTCACACACAAACACACACACTCACTGACTCACCCACCAACACACAGACTCACCTACTCAACCACACACTCACCCAGTCACCCAGTCACCCACTCACCCACTCACAGACTCACACACCAACACACAGACTCACCTACTCAACCACAAACTCACCCAGTCACCCAGTCACCCACTCACCCACTCACCCACTCACCCACCCACAGACTCACCCACTCACACACTCACCCACCCACACGGTCACCTACTCACCCACTCACTCACCCATCACAGAGTCACCCGCACACCCACAGAATCACCGACTCACTCACTCACCCACTCACCTACCCACCATCCCACCCACAGATTCACACATTCTCCCATTCACCCATTGACTCACCCGCTCACCCACTCACCCACTGACACACTCCCTCACAGACTCACCCACTCACTCCCTCACCCACTCACACACTCACCCACAAACTCACCCACTCACACACCCACAACTTACTCACAGAGCCACAAACGCACCCACTCACCCCTCACCCACAAACACACACACTCACCGACTCACCCACTCACCCACTGACACACTCACCCACTCGCCCACAGACTCATTCACTCACCCAGAAACCCACTCACCCAGCCACCCATCCACCAACCCACAGACTCACCTACTCATCCACAAGCCCACAGGCTCAGCCACTCACAGGCTCACAGACTCACCCACTTGCCCACTCACACATTTGCCCACAGACTCACCCACTCACCTACCCACTATCCCACCCACTCACCCACAAACTCACCCACTCACCCAATGACACACTCACCCACTCATTCACACATCACGGACTCACCCGCACACCCACAGAATCACCGACTCACTCACTCACTCACCCATTCACCTACCCACCATCCCAACCACAGACTCACCCACTCACCCACAGACACACTCACTCACTGACACACTCACTCATTGACACACTCGCCCACAGACTCACCCACTCACTCACTCACACTGACCCATGGGAATCCATTATTTTTTAAGCTTGTTTTTACAAGAGATTAGATTAACTAATGTAAGACTAAAGTCATAAATGAATCATAATTTGTACTTTTTTAACAAACTCGTCCATCTATCACTGTATGTTCAAAGTTAAACCACATTTATTATCAAAAGTATGTGTAAGTTATACAGTCTTGTGATTTACAGGCAGCCACAATGCAGGAAACCCAAAAGAACCGGCTTCGAGCTCGCAGTGCACAGGGAGAGGTGACAGCACACACATCGTGCTGACAATAAATGCCAGCAACAGCATTCCAAACCAGATTGTGTTCATCGAGCCAAATCCCCAGAGCAGCCAGTGTAGGCCGATTGCCTTTGTCTCAGTTCATCGTATAACTGGGCAAATGTACTGGTTCATCCCCTCTTACTGGCTGAAAGCAGTATGGAAGTTATATAACTATTTATCAGCCTTTCTCATTTTTCATTGGCTCAGTGTCAGCACTTCACTCATGTGTTGCAACTGTGTAACTGTTGATTGGATTATTCTTACCCAAGGAACTTTCTGTCATCTCGTGTAAAGGGGATGGATTTTTCAGAGGCACCATCTTCAACTTCGTTTCTTTTTTGCCTCTTCAGCTTTGCCTTCCCTCTCAGCTCTTCATGTAGTTTGCTCAGTATATGTGTGCTTGTTTGAACTTTAAAATCACCTATCATTAGCAATTAAAACTCCTCAGAAAAATAACAGAGGTCCAACGGCTACCTGGTCACAATTTCATAGGAAGGATGTGGTTAAGCTGGAAAGAGTGCAAGGAGAGATTGATGAGAATGTTGTCAAGACTAGAGGGCCTGAGTTATGGGGAGAGGTTGTCCAGTCCAGGCCTTTATCCCCTGGAATCCAGGAGAATGTGGGAAGGCCTTGTAGAAATGATTAAGGTCATGAGAGAGTCAGATATTGCAAATTTTCCTGGGCTAAGGGCAAGGGTTATAAACTTGGGGTCCACAGAACCCCTTGGTGGTCCATAAGACAGAGGAGCAGAATTAGACCATTTGGCCCATTGTGTCTGCTCTGGTATTCCATCATGGCTGATTCATTTTCCCTCTCAGCCCCAATCTCCTGCCTTCTCTCCATTTCCTTTCATGCCCTGACTAATCAAGAATATATCAACCTCTGCCTAAAAGATAAACTAGTGAAGTTCAAGAGACTATTAGACAGGTATATGGAGGAATTTAAGGTGGGGGGTTATATGGGAGGCAGGGTTTGAGGGTCGTCGCAACATTGTGGGCCGAAGGGCCTGTAATGTGCTGTACTGTTCTATGTTCTATAAAACACACCCATTGACTGGACCTCCTCAGCTGCCTGTGGCAACGAATTGCACAGGTTCACCAGTCTCTGGCTAAAGAAATTGCTCTTCATCTCTGCTCCAAATGGACATCCCTCACCTCTGAAACTGACTCCTCCACTATGGGAAACATCTCCACATCCAATCTATCGAGACCTTTCAACATTTGATAGATTTCAAAGAGGTCACCACTTATTCATCTGAATTCCAGTGAGTATAGGCCCAGAGCCTTAAATGCTCCTCAAATCACACATCTTTCAATCCCGGAATTATTTTCATGCACCTCCTCTGAAGCCTGTCCAATGACAGCACGTCTTGTCTGAGGTAAGGGTCTGTGATTAAATTCCAGGGGATCCCTGAACTTGAATGGGGAAAAAAATTACTCCTTTCTTTTCACTAACCTCTAACTGAAATTCAGCATTTCCATCAAGGATGAGTGTAGGCAATGAACCACAGTGCATTGAACACACAGAACGTAGAAACTTACGGCACATTACAGGCCTTTTGGCCGACTATGCAACTTACTCTAGAAACCGCTTAGAATCCCCACAGCACATCACCCTCTATTTTACTAAGCTCCATGTATCTATCTAAGAGGTTCTTAAAAGATCCTGTTGTATCCGCTTCCACTATCACCACCAGCAGTCCATTCCATGCACCTATCACTCTCTGTGTAAAAAACTTACCCTTGACATCCCCTCAGTACCTATTCCAAGCACCTTAAAACTATGTGCCCTTGTGTTAGCCATTTCAGCCCTGGGAAAAAGCCTCCAGCTAACTACATGATCAGTGCCCCTTCTATCAGGTCACCTCTCATCCTCCATCGCTCCAAGGAGAAAAGGCCGAGTCCACTCAACCCATTCTCATAAGGTACGCCCTCCAATCCAGGTAACATCCTTGTAAACCTCCTCTGCGCTCTCTCTATAGTATCCACATCCTCCCCGTAGTGAGGTGACCAGAACTGAACACACTGCTCTGAGTGCGATCTGACCAAGGTCTTGTATAGCTGTAACGTTACCTCATGGCTCTTGAACTCAGTCCCATGGTTGATAAAGGACAACACACCAAAGGCCTTCTCCCACAGAAGTATTGAGACTTTGCACCAATAAATATTTTCATTTCACATTACAGTTGTTACAAATATCAGAAAATATCGAAATTCATTACATTATTAGAGCTGTCGCTGGATCGAACATGATTGCTGTCTTCCTGTTGGCAGGTACTGGTGCAATGTAGCTGGGCAGCTCTGGGCCCAGTGGTCATCCACCACCACAAAGTATTGTTCTCACTCTTGTCACCCAGACCTCCCTTATTCCCCATCTACAACTGCTCAAGATCAATGTGTAGAAGGAGGTTAAACCGTGGGTATTTTATTTTATATATTTAAACACAGAAGGGTCCAGACTGACAAAGTTGTCCATAGGCTTCACCGGACTGAAAAAGGAGTCCATAGGCTGCACTAAACTAAAAAAGGGATCCATAGGCTGCACTAAACTAAAAAAGGGATCCATAGGCTGCACTGGACTGACAAAGGGATCCATAGGCTTCACCGGACTGACAAAGGGGTCCATAGGCTTCACTGGACTAAAAAAGGGATCCATAGGCTTCACCAGACTGAGAAAGGAGTCCATAGGCTGCACTGGACTGACAAAGGGGTCCATAGGCTTCACCGGACTAACAAAGGGGCCCATAGGCTTCACCGGACTGACAAAGGGACCCATAGGCTTCACCAGACTGACAAAGGGGCCCATAGGCTTCACCGGACTGACAAAGGGATCCATAGGCTTCACCAGACTGACAAAGGGACCCATTGGCTTCACTGGACTGACAAAGGGGCCCATAGGCTTCACCAGACTGATAAAGGGGTCCATAGGCTTCACCGGACTGACAAAGGGGCCCGTAGGCTTCACCAGACTGATAAAGGGGTCCATAGGCTTCACTGGACTGACAAAGGGGCCCATTGGCTTCACCAGACTGACAAAGGGGCCCATAGCCTTCACTGGACTGACAAAGGGGCCGATAGGCTTCACCGGACTGACAAAGGGATCCATAGACTTCACCAGACTGACAAAGGGACCCATTGGCTTCACTGGACTGACAAAGGGGCCCATAGGTTTCACCGGACTGATAAAGGGGCCCATTGGCTTTACCGGACTGACAAAGGAGTCCATGGCATAAAAAATGCTATGAACCCATGATTTAGGGTGAGCGAGAAAAGATTTATACAGAACCTGAGGGGAAACTTTTTCTCAGAGTGGGTGGTGAGTGTATGGACTGAGCTGCCAGGGAAGTGGTTGAGACAGGTTGTCAGTATTGGTTTAGAAGTACTCGGACAGGTACATACAGCTGGAGGGGCTTCAAGATATTTGGTCGGAATGTAGGAAATCTCTTCTGTCCATCCATTGTCCATGTTCTCTGTTCTCTGCAGGCTCAGTCACCTCTCCCGACACCATGTGCCAGGCAAGAATGGCTGACTGTCTGGTGTGACACACACAAAAAAAGTCACCTCTCTGCGGCCATCTTCAATACCGCTGTCATATTTGCTTCAACCATCAATCCGGGAAGTGCATTCCCAGTACCCAGCACTGTCTGTGTAAAAAACTCACCCTGCACATATCCTCTTTTACTCTCTCCTGATATTAGACCTGCGGAAAAGATATTGTCTGTACTCTATCAAATTTCAAAGTACAATATTGTCAAAGTATGGATACTTTGTCTTCTCACAGGCAGCCACAAAACAAAGAAACCCAAAGGAACCCATTAAAAATGCTGTCAAAAACTCAATGTATGAAAAAAAGAACAAATTGTGCAAACAACAGAAATTAAAGCTCAGAACTGAAGTGCACAGCCCTGAAGCCCGTTGTCACTGCTACCGGTCCGGGAGCCCGTTAGTTACAGGCCACAGTCTCAGTTCAGCACAGAGGTAAGTAAACTTTTCAGAGCAGCAAGCTGAACACTGGCCCGTCCTTCACCTCCGACCTCGACACCCCCACTGTTTCAAACTGGCCTAGAATTTAAATCAGCCAGACATCACCTCCTTCTTCACTCTGGGACTCAGGCCCCTGCTACTTTAATGCAGCCCCAAGTCCACTTCAGCAGCAGCCAAATACAGCTCATGCTTGCACCAGGGACTAGGCCCTGCTGCCTGGATTCAGCCCATACACAACCTGGCCGGTGTTTAAATCGGCAAAACATCAGCTCATTCCTCGATCTCAGACCTGGGCCGCACCACCCTTTACCCAGCACGCTGCAAACTGCTCCTTCGTGACTCCAGTTCCCAGCATAAGATTGCCCGGCCTTCAGAAGGTCAAATCCGAAAAGGAAGTTACAGATTGCAGTGATCGTTGTCCAGAAAAAGTGTGATCAATAGAATAGTTAGTTCCTTTGTTTGCTGCCAGTAAAACATCGCTGTGGCTCACCAGACCCATCTTAACCCAAAATATCTATCTACAGTACTGTCTATAAGACTTCGGCATATATATAAGTGTGTGTGAATATATATATAAAAAATTAGGGTGCCTAAAACGTTAACACAGTACTGTATTAGTCAATGTGGAGCAGAGAGTGAGTTGTAAGTCTGACGGGAGCAAAGGTTATTCAGAATGGCAATGGGGAGAGGTGAAAGGGGTGTGAGACAGGTGGCAGAGAAGAAGTGCTGGGGGTAGGAAAGGGGAAGGGTGGCGAGGATGCAGACACACCCAACCCCGAGACACCAGGCAAGGTCATTTGATTCAAACAATTGTTTTATTGATCATTACAGAATGTCTCCCTGGTGCTTCCCACTCCCTCCCCTCTCCCTTCCCCTTTTCCCAACCATGATTCCCCTCTCCCTGCCCCCTTTCCCACTCTCAGTCCACAACAGAGACCCATCTCCGAATCAGGTTTATCATCACTCACATATATCATGAAACTTGTTTTTTTTATGTCGGCAGTACAGTGCAATACATAAAATTACTACAGTACTGTGCAAAAGTCTTAGGCGCTCTAGCTGTGTACATGTGCCTGAGACTGAAGGCTCAGAGGCTGTCGGTCCTGGGTCCTGGGTGTGTGTGTGTGTGTGTGTGTGTGTGTGTGTGTGTGTGTGTGTGTGTGTGTGTGTGTGTGTGTGTGTGTGTGTGTGTGTGTGTGTGTGTGTGTGTGTGTGTGTGAGAGAGAGAGTAGATGGTTTGAAAAGGGGCTAGTTTTGTTGTTGTTTTACCATTGCTGTTGCTTGTGTTGATTGCTGAAAGTTGTGGGCCGTGCTACATCTGTTAGTTCCGGAGTGTGTGGTGACACTTACCCCAGTACATCCTTCGGTGTGTGGCTATTAACGTAAATGACGCATTTCACTGAAAGCTTCAACACGCACGTGATAAACAACTGAATCTGAACACAAACGTTTTTCAGTGTATCTCAGTCATTCGTTTGTTAAGTGCCGTGTCGTGTGATGTGGCCAATCATGGCTTCATTACCACACTTGTTACTGGCAAGTTTTTTTTAATCATTGAGAATATATCCTTCCAGACCTTTGAGCCACATCACCCAGCAATTACTGATTTAACCTGAGCCTAATCACGGGATAATTTACCGTGACCAATTCATCTACCAACTGGTAGGTCTTTGGACTGAGGGAGGGAACCGGAGCACCAGAGGAAACTCACACGGTCACGGGAAGAACATACAAACTCCTTATAGACAGTGGCAGGAATTGAACCCATGTCGCATTGTGCTAACCACTACACTACCGTGTGATGGGAATCAAACCCGGGTCACTGGTACTGTAAATCGTTGTGCTAACTACTACACTACTGTGTGATGGGAATTGAACCCGGGTCACTGGTACTGTAAGGTGTTGTGCTAACCACTACACTACCGTGTGATGGGAATCAAACCCGGGTCACTGGTACTGTAAAGTGTTGTGCTAACCACTACACTACCGTGTGATGGGAATTGAACCCGGGTCACAGGTACTGTAAATCGTTGTGCTAACCACTACACTACCGTGTGATGGGAATCGAACCCGGGTCGCTGGTACTGTAAAGTGTTGTGCTAACCACTACACTACCGTGTGATGGGAATCGAACCCGGGTCGCTGGTACTGTAAAGTGTTGTGCTAACCACTACACTACCGTGTGATGGGAATCGAACCCGGGTCGCTGGTACTGTAAAGTGTTGTGCTAACCACTACACTACCGTGTGATGGGAATTGAACCCGGGTCACTGGTACTGTAAAGAGTTGTGCTAACCACTACACTACAGTGTGATGGGAATTGAACCCGGGTCACTGGTACTGTAAAGCATTGTGTTGACCAGTACACTACCATGTGATGGGAATTGAACCCGAGTCACTGATACTGTAAAGCATTCAATGAACCACTACTCTACCGTGTGATGGGAATTGAACCCGGGAAACTGGTACTGTAAAGCGTTGTGTTAACCACTACACTACTGTGTGATGGGAATTGAACCCGGGTCACTGGTACTGTAAAAAGTTGTGCTAACCACTACACTACCGTGTGATGGGAATTGAACCCAGGTCACTGGTACTGTAAAGTGTTGTGCTAACCACTACACTACCGTGTGATGGGAATTGAACCCGGGTCACTGGTACTGTAAAACGTTGTGCTAACCACTACACTACTGTGTGATGGGAATCGAACCCGGGTCACTGGTACTGTAAAGTGTTGTGCTAACCACTACACTACCGTGTGATGGGAATTGAACCCGGGTCACTGGTACTGTAAAGCGTTGTGTTAACCACTACACTACCGTGTGATGGGAATTGAACCCGGGTCACTGGTACTGTAAATCGTTGTGCTAACCACTACACTACCATGTGATGGGAATTGAACCCGGGTCACTGGTAATGTAAATCGTTGTGCTAACCACTACACTACCGTGTGATGGGAATTGAACCCGGGTCACTGATACTGTAAAGTGTTGTGTTAACCACTACACTACAGTGCGATGGGAATTGAACCCAGGTCACTGGTACTGTAAGGCGTTGTGTTAACCACTACACTACCTGTGCTGCTACAGAAGTGGTTTGCCATTGCTTTCTTCTGGGCAGTGTCTTCACAAGACGGGTGACCCCAGCCATTATCAGTACTCTTCAGAGATTGTCTGCCTGGTGTCAGTGGTCACATGACCAGGACATGTGATCTGCACAAACAACCATCCACCACCTGCTCCTAGAGCTTCATGTGACCCTGATTTTGGGGTGGGGGGGCTAAGCAGGTGCCACACCTTGTCCAAGGGTGAACTGCAGGTGAGCAGAGGGAAGGAGGGAGCGCTATTCACCTCCTTTAGTGGAGACCCATCTCCGCTATCTCACTGTATTATGTGACAATGATCAACTAATTCCAACTCTATTGCTTACCGAGACCTCAGAGCCCCTCCACTCCGCCCCTGTTGCTACAGTCTCATCTTTCCAGGAACATGTCGGCTGCAAACAGAGCGGGGAAGTTTAACAAATGGGAAAAGCCACATAGCGGCCTAACTTTAGGCTCGTATTAATCACAGATAATAGAGTCATAGGAAAGTACAGCACAGAATAGGCTATTTGGCCCATCTAGTCTGTGCCGAAACATTTAAAGAGCCTTCACCCATTGACTTGCATAGAGACCACAGTTCTCCATATCCCTACCATCCACGTACCTCTCCAAACTTCTTTTAAACATTGAAATCGACCTCACTTGCACCACTTGCACTGACAGCTCAGTCCACACTTTCATCACCCTCTGAGTGAAGAAGTTTCCCTTGATGTTCCCCTTAAACTTTTCACCTTTCACCTGTAAATGCGCTGTAAGGTTTTCACTGCTAATGTAATAGTTTCTCTGTAGCAGCAATGTTTGGGTTATGACGAGAGATAACGGGAGTTTGGAATGTGCTCCATCCAATGAGAGGCATGTTGTTCATTCTTGAGGGCCTGTGAGTAGGGATTTCACCATCTTTTGCCGGGTAGAGATGAGGAGAGAAGACGTGAATGGAGACAGTTGGTAGACCGCTGGAAGGAGTGGACTTGGAGTGAGGGTCGGCTATGCTCGGAGGTCGACGGGAAACCAGTGGACTGAACCGTGAGCTCCAACATTGTGCATTAGACTGTTTCATGAGAATGGGCCCTTTGTTTTCTTTCTTTACTAACCAGATAGCCGAATTAAGAATTATAAAGCTCAATCGTTTAATCGCATATTGTGTACTGTTTGTTATTTTGTGGTACTGATTTGTAATGGGACACTTTGCACAGCATCCATCCAAATGAGATTTCTTAAGTTTGGCTGGGCCGGGGGCTGTCTGCCCCTAGCTTAAGCCTCTAGCCGAACCGAGAGTTACACACCCTTAACCCATGACCTCTGGTTGTAGTCCCACCCAACCTCAGTGGAAAAAGCCTGCTTCCGTTTATACTCCTCAGAATTTTGTATACCACTATCAAATCCCCCCTCAGTCTTATACTTTCTAAGGAATAAAGTCCTAACCTGTTCAATCTTTCATAACTTGGGTGCTCCAGTCCCGACAACATCCTTGTAAATTTTCTCTGCACCCTTTCAACCTTGTTTACACCTTTCCTGTAGGTCGGTGACCAAAACTGCACACAATACTCCATATTAGGCCTCACCGATGTCAACTTCAACATAACATCCCATCTCCTGTAGACAACAGTTTGATTTATGAAGGCCAATGTTGCTTCTTGCTACGTTGTCTGCTTTCCTTCACAGGCAGTCACTGCTCCCTGTCAATCCTTATCACCACTCTAAAGGTCACACAAGATGATTGCCTTCACATCCCACTTTGAAAAGGAAAGAGTGAAGCTGTCCAACTTATAGTATCAAGGTTGCTATGGAAACGCACGATCAGGTGATAAAGCTGTCCGAAAGGTTAAGGAATGATTCCAGATAATTAATGAGGACCCTTTCCTTTAAGTCTTTCTTCTTTCCACTTCCAGAAATGATGACCTTGGTGTCGCAGTCGACTACTGAGTGCCACAACACATCCTGTTGTTTTGTTAGATTGGAGAGGAAGGGATGGTATTTACAGGTCTGCTTTCAATCCTGCGATTATTCCAAAGCTTGCTGCAGGTTTCCCTCCTCTTCTCAAAGGGAATGGAGTGGGCACTGGCCTACTGTCCACCAGAGAGTCCTGGTTCAGCTCCGAAGTCCGGAGGCGGAAGCCCAGCGGCCCGACCCCCACTCTGCAAATCTCTGCGAGTCAAAGTGCAGTTGCCTGTGAATCCACTAGTCGGTTGTAGCCTGTGTTCAGTTTTGTGCAAAAGTCTTAGGCACAAACAGTACCGTGTAAGAGTCTTGAGTACTGTATACAGTACGGCACAAATGTACAGTGGCATGCAGGAGTTTGGCACCCCATGTCAAAATTTCTGTTACTGTGAATAGCTAAGCGAGTAAAAGATGACCTGATTTCCAAAAGGCATACAGTTAAAGATGACACATTTCTTTAATATTTCAAGGAAGATCACTTTTTTCCCCGTCTTTTACAGTTTCAAAATAACAAAAAGGGAAAA